>NW_018165307.1:357294-359062 GCF_001263595.1 Phalaenopsis equestris | reverse complement strand
AAATGGTCTCCCCAAAATAATAGGAATCTCTTTATCTTCCTCCATATCTAATACAATAAAGTCTATAGGAAAAATAAATTTATCCACTTTCTCTAATACATCTTCTATAACTTCTTTAGGATAAGTTATTGATCGATCAGCTAATTGAAGAGTTACAGTAGTAGGGAATATCTCTCCTAAATCTAAATGTTTAAAAATTGATAGAGGCATAAGATTGATACTCGCTCCTAAATCACATAAGGCTTTTCCAAAAACTTTTCACCAATTGCAAAAGGTATAGTAAAACTACCAGAATCCTTTAATTTTTCAGGAAGCTTTTTCTGAATAATTGCACTACACTCTTCGCTAAGTGCAAAAGTTTGGTTCTCCGTAAACTTCCTTTTCTTGTTCAGAATATCTTTCATAAATTTCACATAATTGGGCATTTGCTTCAAAGCTCTACGAAGGGAATATTTACCGTTAACGTCTTAAGAATTTCTAAAAATTTAGAAAATTATTTATTCTGTTTGTGTTGCTTTAATATTTTAGGAAACGGTGGTGGAGGTTTCTCCACAGTAATTTTTATTGGTGTAAATGGATACTCTAAATCTGGGTACTCATGATCCTTTTCTTTTTTGGTATCCACTTTCTCTTTTTCAGTTTTTGTTTCTTTTTACACTCTTGTCTCCAATTATTTTTCACTTCGTAATTGTATCGCTTTGATTTGTTATTTTCCTTGATCTTTAGGATTTGGTTACACGGTACTAGGAAAAGTTCCTAATGTTCGGTTACTAAGCGCAGTAGCGATGTGCCCTAATTGATTTTCAATATTCTTAATAGTAGTTCCCTGCTTTTGTAATTGATTTCCTTGAATTTGTAATTAATTTCCTTGATTCTGCAATTGTTGACCCATGTTTAATATCAGCTCTTCCATAGACAACTTCTTCTCCTTAATTTGAGTGTTACTGTTAAATCCTGGGGGACAAGAAGGTCTATAGTTAACTTTTTCTTGGTTGGATGAATTTCCTAATTGGTTCACTGGGTTGTTTGCCCATTTTTGATTTGTAGAAGAATTGTTATTCCAGTTAAAATTTGGATGATTCTTCCAACCTGGGTTATAATAGTTCAAATAAGGGTTGTTGGGTCTATTAATAGCATTTAAAGTCTCATATGAAGGTTTAACACTCACAAATTGCCCAGATGAATTCTCTTCCATCATAGGAGGTGTTGAAGAATAATTCATCCCATAATGATCTAATTTTTTTGATATTGCAGCAATCTGCGAAGCTAACATAAATATTGTCATAATCATGGATACTAGCTACTCTTTTAGGATTTAGCCATTCAGAGGGCCATTGAAAATTGTTGGTAGACATCTCTTCTATTAATGAATAAACCTCATCAAACGGTTTTGACATTAACGAACCACCAGCCGCAGCTCTATAAATCGGTCTAAGAGATCCCACTAATCCATTATAAAAGGTTTGAATTATTGATCCCACTAATCCATTATAAAATGGTAAAATTATCAACCAATCTGGTAACAAATGATGAGGGTATTTCCTAAGAAGATCTTTAAATCTCTCCCAAGCTTCATATATTGACTCTCCATCAATCAAATACAATAATGTTATGTCATTTCTAAGTTTAGAAGTTTTGGATGAAGGGAAATATTTGGATAGAATTTTCTGTGAAATTTCTCCCTGTGAAATTTCTCCCTCTGATGCTAATGAATTTAACCACATTTTAGCCTTATCCCTCAGTGAAAAAGGAAAAAGTCTAAGTCTAA
>NW_018165307.1:356156-357017 GCF_001263595.1 Phalaenopsis equestris | reverse complement strand
CCATTGTATCAGAATTTCTAGGTTCTCTTCTCAATCTTCTAATTTTTCTAATAGTGCGTTCTAATTCTGAATTGTAGGGTATAAGATTTTCAGGTCCAAATTTACGCATACAATTTGAAATCAGTACACAATAATATAATTAACTAAATATAAAAATAAGTTGCACTTCAAGTAAAAATTTTTTAATAATCCTAATTTGTCCGTTACTCAATCTGTGATTTTAGTCACTCCCCGGCAACGACGCCAAAAACTTGACCGCGACTTTATATATGCTTAAAAATATAAATATTTAATACTACTGCTAAAAGATATATTTCTTCAGCAACTATACCAAATCCTTAAAAACAGTTATAGATTTGATAAATATGGACGAAATAAATATTCAATAATTGTAAAGTCACACTTATCAACTCAAGCATACGTATCGCTCGAGTAATATAGGGCTCTAATGGAGCCCTAGATATCGATCTCACAGGGAGTAAGTTTAGAAGTACGAATTAAAATTTTAGAAAAGTAATACTTTAATCACAACAACGAAGTTCAATTTGCTTATCTGTCACTAATAGACAATTGAAATAATTACGTAATTTTAATAATTATTAAATAACTAAAGATACTAATGAAGGTTTAAATGTGATATTCAATATACAAGAAAGCATCATTCTCCTTGTCAAGAAATTATAGTGAATGGATAAATTAAATCATATCAAATTATATTGTGTCAAATAAGAGCATACCTATTCTTTACCCTTTGGTCCAGGCATAAAGAACATTGACTAATCCTACGCTTGTTTACTGAATCTATGGCTAGGCTGGGAGGATAACGACTCTCACTTCGGAGCTCCCACGTTCCCCTCACCT
>NW_018165307.1:355402-355742 GCF_001263595.1 Phalaenopsis equestris | reverse complement strand
TCCTCGAAGTTCCTCTGAATCTCTTTCTTTCTTTACAGCACATAGAATTCCTCTTTGAAGCAGCAAGGAGGAAGAAATCTCTCACTTTCCCTCCACTCTTACAATCTCTCGAAGAATTCCTCACAATTTTGACACTCTAGTAATTTCTCTATACACTAATGAGACATCTCTAACCTCCAGGACCTCTCTAATTTTTGGCGAAAATCTTCTTTTAAAGTTGTGGATGAGCCTTCCCAAGAGTTGCCTAAGCATCCCTTCAAAATTAGTTCTCATCCAAAGCCTAGTTGGACATAACTGCCGAGCTTGCCGTCGGCGGCCTCGAGGGCGCCGTCGGCGGACC
>NW_018165307.1:329336-355232 GCF_001263595.1 Phalaenopsis equestris | reverse complement strand
TTTTTGCATCTTTTTGCTCCAATGACCCTAATTCATCATTCCTGCAATAAAACATCAAAAATACTTTTCTTTAAAGTGCAATATCATCAAAAACAATATAAAATAGGTATGAAAATCTCAACATATTTTCCTCTGGTCTAAATACCATAGATCTAAGAGAAGAACTCTGAATAGCCAAGTGTGACATTCAAAGAATAACATACTATCCCGAGCGATAAAAAGAGCGCCTTTGAATTGGTATGATCATTTATATGAGGAAAGTCTCCTTAACTCATGGGTCTATGGAACCGATAGTTTTTTTTTTTCCTTTCTTACTGGGGGTAAGATAGGGTTTATTTGAATTCTAGGGTTTGGATTTTCTATGAGGGGGATCCCTCATAGTTAATTACATCTCAGAAGTTGTGGCTACTGAGAAAATTCTGGCTCATATCATACTAAAACATCAGTGAAAGTCTTTACAAAGATGGGTGAATCAGATTCCAAACAGGTGAAGGATTGAATTGAGATACAATTGAGCTAGAACTTGGACCGATTTGATCAACTACATCAAGATAGTTGGTTTTGGGATTGGCCTCGATAGCTTGAGTTTGGAAGTGGGTGCATGACATAAGGGTAATGCTTTAGAATTATCATATGGGATTCAGGCTAAAAATTGTGGTTTAAACTGAATTTGTCTTGAATTTGGCATTTGGATTTGAGATTTTGAAATTGGGTTGAAATTGAATTTGGATTAGAGGACATGTGAGTTAATTTTAAAGTATAGTCCAAAGGGAAGATAGGCTAGAAGGATTTCTATATAGAAATTAAGCCTTAATCCTAACTATCTAGAGAGGCTCATAAGTGGACTAACCTATTTTTTTGGAATTACATACCCAATTAAGATACTCATGGCTTTCCATCATTTTAGGTATGTTGGTATCCTCATATTACTAACCAGATGCATAACCAGAGTTCTTCCTTGTTGCCATGGCTAAGGTAGACCATCCCGCTATACATTAGTTTGGGGTACCTTCATTGGTAACCATGGGTTATTTCATCCTAGGGCACCTACATAACCTGTGGGGGTGGGTTTAATTGTTTTATATGTTTTAGTGTTTAAAAAATATCTATTGGGTACCTAAAGCTACCATAAGCTTCTATGTTGGACTACTCTAATATGTGTATGGTCCTAGGTTTTCTTCTAATTTGGATATCTTAGGATTTAGAGTTTGAAGCTATCCTTGGGTTTGGTTTAATAATTAACCAGTAAATTGTATGAATCCTAAGTTTGTCGAGTTCGGGCTGAACTACCTTATCCGTTTAATATTCAGATTGGGTTAGGATAAAAAGTTTTAAGCGGAGTTAATTTTAGGTCGGACCCATACTTGACATGTGAACCTGATTTGAAACCCCTAGTAGTATCTATTTTTTATAATCTAGTTATTTGACGTGTTCAGAATTTCTATTTCATTGTGGTATTTCATGTTGGTTTGTTATTGCATGTTCTACAATAATTTTTTGAGGAAGGAATGGGTTGAAAGCTTATAGAAGAAGTTGAAACTAGTTGTAATTTTTTTTTATATGGCACTATTTTGCAATCTAGAAAAAATGAATCCATTAGCTATTTAATGCAAGCCCTTGATTTTATTATTGCTTTTAAAACTTATTAATAGAACATGATAGATGTGGATTCTTTTTACCTTTTTGTGAGTCTTGTGAACCCAACCATTAATATTATGTTTTACTTTGCATATTTGCATCAGCAAACTGAACTAAAACGTACATCCTAACTCCATAAGTGACATTGAAAGTCTTTCTAGTGAGCCACTTAAGTGATTGATAGAAAATAGCATGCATCGGAAAGCAGAAGAGAATGTGAGTTGAGAATTCATTGGGTAAAAATCATTAAAAAAATAAAAAGAAAAAAGTAGAAAGAAAATATAAGAAAGTTTATCCCCACAATGTACAATATGACCAGATTTGGGGAATAGAAAAATCCTTCACAGAAGACTCAACTCATCCAAGGCATTAGTTATGCCTACTAAGAGTTGCGTGGAGGTAATAATAAACTTTCTAAGATAGAGGTTGCATGAGGCATGATGGGTCTAATTTACTAAGTGATAAATAAGCCCCCAATTATAAAGAAGATATAATGCTAAGTAACCTTGAAGTTGCCTCACACTATAGCAAAGCACATTATCTATTTCTAATTTAACAAGAATTTACACATGGTAGCAAAACAATGGTTTTTGCAAATAATGTTTAACGATGAACTATTAAAAAAATATGAATAGATATAAACAATGTTGATGGTATACCTTACAAAGATTAAACAAATGACTTCACATGTGTTAAGTCATTACTTTGAGAGAGCTTTGTTCGAGGGCGAGCAAAGATCGAAGTGAGTAGTATTTTAACCGAAGTGAAATTTATATAATTTTAACTGACATTTTATGCATTAAATTCTATTTATCTGAACATTCTCTTGGCATCTTTTGTACTAATGATTTAATTCACCCTTTTATATGTGTAAGAAGAAAGTGAAAAATAAAGAAAGAAATTGTCCAACAAAAGGCATATTCAGAGGATAGTGGATTAAGCTAGCTAAAGCTTAAGCTTAAGATATAGGCACCAAGACTCACAAGAAATTTGTAGCATGCAACAATAGAGAGACAAGCGCCCAGGAACCATTCATAGGAGCTCAGGCGCTATCCAACACCCATATGCTACTCCCAAGCGCTTGATCGCGTATCTGCATGTGTCAACCCGAGTGTCAGCGTACAAGAGCCATCTATAGGTGGCCAAGCACCATTCATCGATGCCCAGGCGCTAGCTCCAAGTTCCCATACACTCACTTCAAAAAACCAAACATAAAGCTCGACAACTAGCCTCCTATGTTCCAGGGAACCAAATTAGCTAATTTTGGGCATATTTACTAGATTCTTTATTTTGAAGCTTCCTTAGTTGCACTATTTTACAGACTGATTGTGAACGAATTGGGGCATTTTGGAGTAACCCTCCTAACCAGGATTTGGAGAGAGTACAACTAAGTTTTTCTTAAAGGAAACATAAGGATAAATGGAGGCATTCTTGAGTACTTGAGCTGAAGGTTAAGAAGAGGTCATTGTGCAAGCTTTGTGGCTTTGTCTTGAGCTTTCTTCCTCTTCCTTAGGTATTTTTATTATTGTAAACATATGCTTATCATTTGTTTCTACCTTAGATATTAGTTAAAACTCCTCTTCTAGGGGCTTGATGTGACATGCATTGTACTTTTAGATTGCTTTCAAAGTTGAATTTATCTCTTCATACTACATCTTTTACGACATTTAATAATGAACTATACTTATATGATTACTTGTTAAAAACACCAGAGGTCTATTTGAAAAGATGTGTAAATCAAACTCTTCATGGGTATAAATATCCGTATGTTAGAAATAACTATGATGAACATATGTGATCCTTCTGAGATCCTACTAGCTTTGATAATTTTTGTTGCCTTAAATCTATCATCAAGTGGTAGTTAAGTTGTGCAAGCTAAACCAAAAAACCCAAAGCTTGCAAGAACAAAGTAGTAGCCCTAATGATTAAAAATATATTACTACTTGAAATCACACTATTTTTAGTAATTTTTCCATTGGCAATTCTATAACTCTTCTGCCTTGATTTTACTCTATGAAATCATGCTTCTGTTCTCTCGAGCATTTTTTTTAAGTTTTAAATTTGTTTGTTGCATGCCTGTGATTTGATCATTCAAATAATAATCCATTTATTTAATTTCAACACTTGCAAATCTATAATTCTTTTACCATGAACATATTTCTTCTATTTAAATTTTTTTTATTATTTTATATCTTTAGTTTATTTTTATTTTTTATTTAAACTACATTATAGGTTTCATTCTATTTAAATTTTTTTTATTATTTTATATCTTTAGATTATTTTTATTTTTTATTTTTTATTTAAACTATATTATAGGTTTCAACTACATTATAGGTTTCATCATGTTGAATGCAGTATAAGAAGAACAAAAACGGAAGCATTAAAAGATGGAAAGAAGCTGCAAACCTTACCAAGGGTGCTCGGGTAAAATATTTATATTTGCTAAATGACAATAATTGTTAAATAGTATTTAAAATAACTAGCAAAATAGTTATAATGTTAAATATCAATAACTATTTTGTTTCTAGTATAAGGTATGCAATCTGAGCACAATTTTGATACCATAGATAAAAAGAACCCTGTCAACATTTTGCTTATGAGCTTGACAACTCACATGCACCTTACGTCGATCAAACTTACTAATTGCAATCTGAGCACAATTTTGATACCATAGATAAAAAAGAACCCTGTCAACATTTTGCTTATGAGCTTAACAACTCGCATGCTTATTTCAGTTTAAAGTAAAAAAATCTAATTGAAGATGGCAAATATTTAGCAACAATATTCGTAAGATACATTCCTTGAAGACAAATACATAAATTTTAGAACAAACACAAATAGGAATCTAAAATACTGATGGCAGCTAAAAGAGCTTGAGATTACAGAAATCCATGGTGCATTTCGTTTATGGGTGAAGAATGCTGAACGGCAACCATGGCCACAGTGTCAAAACATACCAATGGCACTGAAAGCTTCATCTTTTGTTTAGCCGTAGACCATTTGCAGGATAAAAGTGCTGTAAAATCACGGTCAACGATCTTCATCTGAGCTGATAACTTCAAGCTCTATCATGTTCGCAGAAGATTGATAGGCTTTTTTCCTTTTAGACTCTGTTCCATTTTTTAGTGCCAGATTTGATGGCAGCTTTGTAGCTACAGCAGGTCTGAAGAATTAGGAGCAGTGCTCAGCTTCTATTTTTCTACCAGAACAACACGCAAACTTTATATATATAAAAATGCACTTCACCTTTTTCCTGAGTGGGCTTTTATTTCTTTTTGCTTCAGAGTTTGTTTATCAGGTAGTTTTAGTTCAGTCTTGACTTCTAGCAAAAGTTAATATCTTAGATAGTACATACAAGTAGTCAAATAGGTGATGGAAAGTCATTGCTAGTACCTGTTAGTTTATTGAGGAATCGTATCCCCTGAGAATGCCTATTGGTTGTTATTTTATCTGCAGTACTGCACATAGGTACGTCAAGATCAGCTAGTTGACACACGAATTGCAAAATAAGAAGCTTTCAAGCCAGTTCGGCTTCTCGAATGAAAAAGGTCACCTAATTCATGAGTGCCAAAAAGCCATTAAAAACTCAAGTTCTATTACAAATTAGAAAAGAACTTAATGGATCTCTTTGATAATGCATTATTTCCTTTGAGCACGAAGATGTCAAATATTTGGATTAGGTAGTCGTTCTAGCGGCACTTACAAGATCTTGGATAAGAACCCTTCAAATAAACAGACGGAGGTATTCACCCTAGCAGAACATACATAAAGCCTCAGAGAGAACCTTTCAAATAGGCATTTAAAGACTAAAACAACTGAACATATTGGCTGAAATGTTGGAACTCGCCAAGAACCATATTAACGGGAAAAAAAATATAACAAAAAAACATCAGTAAATTGACATTTGAAAGATGTCATAGCTTAATCATGGTATCACTAGTATCAACAAAATTAGCATTAAAGCAATTTTTACTCAAAGGAATCGAAACCTACCAGTGATAATCAATGATCACAACAACAGTGGCCTCGATGAGTTGTACATAAGGATGCACAAACTTAACCGACTTCCTAGTAAAGAAAAGAAATTAATATAAGGATGCACAAACTTAACCGACTTCCTAGTAAAGAAAAGAAATTAATAAGAAATTAATAATCAATCAATACTCAAGTAAACCCCCTTTAGAAATATCTTATATATAGTTGATGAATTCCATCAAAGGCAGAAGAATATTGTGAGCTGCCTCCATGGCATGCACAACTACATAGTCGAGATCCATCAAAATACTGAAATTTCTATAAGAATCATGACTACTACTACTACTACAACAACAACAACAAAGCCTTAATCCCACTAAGTGGGGTCGAATCATTTTTTTCATTATGTCCTATTTAGTGTCATATTTTGATTTAATTCTAATAAATTAAGATCATTTTTTATACAATACGTCCAAGTCTTCCTAGGTCTACCTCTGACCTTTCTTAACATAAGTTGAATATAAAACATCTACTCTCCTATAAGGATCATCAGATGGTCAACGTTTAATGTGACCAAACCATCTAAGACAACTCTCTCTAATTTTGTCCGTCACAAGAGCTAAGCTACACATCACGAATATATTCATTTCGCATTTTGTCTCTAAGTGCGAATTTTGTCTCTAAGTGAAAAGCCACTCATCCACCTAATCATTCTCATCTCTGCCACACTTAACTTAGTATTATGCCTCCTCTTTTAAAGGCCAACATTCCGCACCATAGAGTATTGCAGATCTCATTACCATCTTATAAAATTTTCCTTTCAGTTAAGCGGTACTTTTCTATTACACAAAAAGCCTGAAGCATTCCTCCACTCCAACCAACCAACTTGAATTCTACTAATAACATCCCCATCTATCTCACCATCGCATTGAACAATAGACCCGAGATACCTAAATCGATCACACCTTTTAATAATTTGAACACCCAAAGTTACACTTCTGTCACTAGAGCTACTACTACTAAAATTACATTCAATGTATTTAGTTTTGGTTCTACTCAAACGAATGCCTTTAGACTCCAATGTAGACCTCCATAATTCAAGTTTTTCCTGGGCTTTTTCTCTCGTCTTATCCACGAGATGGATATCATCGCAAAAATATACACCAAGATACATCCTTCTGTAAATGTCCCTCCCATAACAAAAGCAAAAAGATATGGGCTTAAAGCCGATCGCTAATGTAATCCAATAGAATAAGAAAATATTTGGTCAATCCTTCTTCAGTTCAAACACAAGTAACAGCTCTAGTATATATATCTTTAATGACTTAAATATAAGTCATATCAACACCTGTCTTTTCAAGAACTCTCCAAAGGATATCTCTTGGAAGCTTATCGTAAGCTTTTTCTAAATCAATAAAAATCAAATGTAGATCCTCCTTTATCTCTGAATTTCTCCATCAAACCTCTCAATAAATGTATAGCTTCCATAGTAGACCTGCCCAGCATAAATCCAAATTGAGAAATTTTTGTAATACGTCTTAACCTATGTTAACCGATGTTCCCTATGTTCAATTACCCTCTTCCATAATTTTAAAGTATGACACATCAACTTAATTCCTCTATAATTTGCACGCTCTTGTGCATCACCTTTATTTTTTAAAATGGGGACCAAAATACTCCTCCACTCCTCAGGCATCTTTTTAGTTTTTAAAATAGTATTAAAGAGTTTAGTAAGCCAAGAAACTCTCAAATCTCCTAAATATTTCCACACTTCAATTGGGATATCATCAGGTCCTACAGACTTTCCACCTTTGGTTTTCTTTAAAGCCTCCTCAACTTCTTTTTTACTAATGCGACGGTAAAAATGAAACGTTTTATTATTATTAACCATATTAAGATCATTAAGGTCAATCGTATTTTCAAAAACTTCATTAAAAAATTTATCAAAATAACTCACTCGCCTATGTTGAATATCGTTTTCTAAGAAAAATACTTTTTGATTTTCATTTTTAATACACTTTACTTGAGCTAAATTTTTACTTTTCTTTTTCTCTTTGTTTAGCTAGTTTATACATTTATTTTTCACCGTCCTTAGTATCTAATATATTATAAAGATCACTAAAAGCAAAATTTTTAGTGTCACAGATTATTTTTTTAGACTCCCTGCGGGCCGTTTTATATTTTTCCCAGTTCTCTCAGTTTTTGCATTTAAAACACTTTTGATAACATAACCTCTTATATTTTGTCTTTTCTTGCACATTATAATTCCACCATCAATTATTTTTATTTATAGAAAATTTTTCTTTTGATTCTACAAGTACATCTTTTGTCACTTGTTTAATAGTGTTTGTTACTTTATCCTACATAGCATTTGTTTCTTCACGAACATCCCAAATTTTTAGATCTTGAATTTTATTCATAAAATTAATTTTATTTGTGTCTTTTAGGTACCCCGTCTAATTCTACAATAATGAATCTTAATATTCTTTCTCTTACAACTCTTCATCATAAAATCAAGAACTAATAATTAATGTTGGGTACTTAAATCCTCACTATAAATGACCTTACAATCTGTGCAATCTCGATGATCTCTTCTTCTCATAAGAAAGTAATGAATTTGTGTTTTATTAGATCCATTCTTATAACTGATAAGATGTTCATCTCTTTTCTTGAATAAAATATTAGTAATAAATCATATGCTAAAGCAAAATCTGATATGGCTTTACCATCTTCATTAATCTCTCCAAAATCATAGCCACCATGAATATTCCTGAAAATTTCTACCACTCTACCGACATGTCCATTTAAATCTCCTCCAATAAAAATTCTTTCTTCAAGAAGTGTCATTTGTATTAAGTCTTCTAAGTCATTCAAGAATTTATCTTTGGAATCTATATCTAAACTTACTTGAGGAACATAAGCACTTATAATGTTAACACTATTGCAACATATTCAGGAATTCATCAAAGCAAGGGAGTTCAAGAGGCTTATACTTGCACATACAAAGAAGAAAGAATGAATGGACTGATCCTAGAGCAAAGTAATAAACATAACTAGGAAAATTTCGTGACAAAAAATTTTTTGTAATGAATTTTAGATTGAACGAGAAATCTATGCTTTAAAAATTTGTAATGCATTATAAAAATATACTCAGAGAACTCGATAGTTTGACCACTTGATAACTCAGTAGTTTAGAAAAATAGGTGGCTCAATTACTGGGTAATTCAATAACTTGGCAGCTCAAAACAATTGATAACCCAGTACTCGGTTATTCCATGACACACTAATATTTGGTGAACTCAATACTCAGCTGTGTTCAAATTGTTGAAAAGTTTAAAATGTGGATTCAATATTCATTTATTTGATATGAAATCAAATAAACTTCGAATCTGAAAAAAATTAGTTGAAATCCCAAATGTATCTTGATTAGCTCAGCAAATAGTGGACTAATTAAACCATATCATCAAAATGATCTTTGCATAGGTCAAATTTATAAAAATGAGACCACGTCCATAGGAAAATTGAATCTCCAAGTAGATGAACAATCTGTATTTAGCGAAGTCAGTTTAACATAAAGCTTCTATGAGTCTTGTTTGAGGAATCAATGAATTCTATTGAGTTTAACATAACAATAGTCTCAATAATGTTCACAGTTGTCGACCCACCTGTTAAAAAATTCACTTATTCGCTGACTCATCAATTTATAAATTAGCCAATAATCAGAAGCTCAATTAAGTGCATACTAATTTGATGATTTGATTAACTACCAAATCATTTTTCTTAGCCTTTCTGAAACAATTGCTAGTCAAGCATCATGTTAAAATATTAAGCAGACAAAAAAGTCAAGCTATAGAATTCAAACTCTATTTGCTATACAAGATTCAAACTGAGAGAAAGAATAGTCCATTCTAAATGGGGAGTCTATAGATGGTTACCTCACAAATATTAAAATTCTGGCGTAAGATAATGCCATATAAGCCAATCGATTGTCGAAAGATACATTATTGAAAAAAAGCCTTCCTTAAGGTTTGCAACAATATCCTACTCTCAAACTATTCCCTGTTATCTACTAGGCAATCTTATCATTTAAAAAACTGTCAACTCAGCAATTGTATTTACTCTTCAAATCTATTAAACTTAATTTTTAGTGCTAATTCAATATATCTTACATTTAAACTCATCAAGGCAGACATGTTTAGTTGGGAAAATTTTCACATAATGAGATCATAAAAGAAAGATAAATACAAAATTCAAAGAGAACATTAATTAATATCGAGGATACTAAAATTTGCCCAAAAGAACATCTCCAAAAAAAATTACATTTGCTAGCTCCTGTAAGGACTCAATACTATATTCATTCATTGGACTCTTTTGCTAGCTCCATTTTTCACAAATTGATGGGAATAATTCTATTTTGCTAGCTCCTTATCACTTAATTATTTCATGGCATAGGACTCTTTTGCTAGCTCCTTTTTGCACAAACTTGTGGGAATAATTCTATTATGCTAGCTCCTTCTCACTTTAATTATTTCATGGTATTAAAGTAAAAGTAGTTTACACGTCGTCATACATGATTTATTGCGCCTTGATCCTTCAAAACATCAAAGCATAAGACAATTCCCACCTGATACTTATTTGCATCTCATCCTTATACTAGGATGAATTAATGAACTCATTTATGACAGTAACTCTTGAAGACTGAAGATGACTTGGTCTTGTGTTCTCACAACTTCTTCTAATACGTAACTAACTCAATTTTCTTGGTTTGAAGAGGCATGAGCACGAGCAAGAATTTTCTTTGAATATTCAAATTAAACCAACTCCAAAATAGTAATCTGGCTTTCTAAGTCAAAAATTTTCTTCCTGTTAGTCCCTTAAAGTCGCTGTGATTTCATCACACTATTTTGAAATCTTTGCAAGTCGACGTTAACTTTTTTGGGAATTCTTTAAAAAACTTCTTTGCTCGTTGCTCTGCATTCAAAAATCCTTGAAGAGATTTTTTAAGGCCTAACGTCGCTAACTAATCTCGATTCTCTTTACAAGCTTGGCTCAACACGATCGGCCACATTATTTATAAATGCATAGGTGGTGGACTAGAGTGCTTATAGAGTGTTTAATAGCAATTCTAACCCAAACAGAATTGTAATTCTATGTTATGCCGACTTGATCCCAATGACTAAGCTATCTTTTCTCTCTCTTCCCGTGAGTGTTTTGTCATCTCTATAATGGGAGTGGGAGTAATCCCCACTCTTTCTTCTATTCAGATGAATGGTCCTAAGATTAAGGGTTGGTCGCTTTCCTCCGCTTAGGGTCTACAAGGTTGATGATGCAACTCATTGGCTGACAGAATGTTATGAGTGGAGACTGATTTGGTGAGCAGCAGAACAGAGCACCCGACGCCTATGCGCCAGGTTGTGGGCGCTTAAGCGCCCACTTGGGTGCTGCTCGAACAGAGGAGCCGGCGCTTATGAGCAAGGAGCGGTTCAGGTCGGGAATTGGTTTTTAATCTCGATTTCGAGCAACGTAAGAAAAAAGGGCTTCGTGTATCTTCCTTCATTATTTTTCGACGTGCATCCCGGTGAAGGTAAGGAGTGTCGAAAAGGTGGATTTCGGTGATTCGACGTGTTTTTTGCATCTGATCGAAGAGGGAAGATTGTGGGGCGAGTTCTGTAAGTTTTAGTTGTGTGTTGAGAGAAAACTTATGTGAGTTCTTTATAAAACCTTTTGAATTTCATAGTGAAAATTTCTGGTGGTGGGGCTCCGTGGTTTATTCTCGTTCTCATATTTTTCCACTTAAATTCTCGTGTGCTTTTATGGTTGCTTTAATTGTGCTTCTATTTTAATTTTTGTTCCGGTTTTTTATTGAATTTGTATGATCTCGTTATTCTGATGTGTGATTTAGCTTCTAATTAATCCTAAGCCTAGGTAAGTTGGCAATTGTTCATTGTGTGATTCCTATCAAATAATATCAAAGCGAGGTTCGATTTGAGCAGGAGCAATAGCCGAAAAAGCAAAGTTCAAAAAGGAAAAGTTCAATGAGGCGAATTTCGCTTTCTGGAAGATGCAGGTGGGGGATTTGTTGTATCAGAAAAATTGTAATTGTCACTACAAGGAATCACAAAGAAGCTTGAATCTATGCCTATGGAGGAATGAGAAGTGTTGGATCGAATGAACCCGAGTTTGATTAGGTTGACAATTTTCTCATCTGTTATGTTCAACATTGTGAATGAGAAAACTATGGTGGATCTCATGGCGGAACTGGCCAAAACCTTATGCATACAAAAAAGTTGTTTTGTATTTCTGATGAAGAAGTTATTCAACATGAAGATGGTAGAAGATAGTTCAGTGGCAGAACATCTCAATAACTTTAACACTGTGACGAGTCAATTGTGTTATGTAGGGATCACGTTTGATGATGAGATCAGAGCACAGGTGATACTATTTTTATTGACGGAAAGCTGAGATGGCTTGGTAACGGCAGTGTGAGTAATTCTTCAAGGACTTCAAAGTTGAACTTCAATGATATTGTGGGTCTGAAGCTGAAGCAGTGAATGGTGAATTTTTAGATTCTGCGTTAAATACTGATAAGGAAAGAAATTTGATAGAAATACGGTGAATTTTTAGATTCTGCGTTAAATACTGATAAGAAGGAAAGAAATTTGATAGAAATATAGACAGAGGCAGATCCAATTCCAAGAAAGGAAAGCCAAGTCAAGCAAAAGAAAATGCTAGAACTGTTGTAAGAAGGAACATTTCAAGAAGGACTGCAAAGCTCCAAGGAAAGCTGGTGATGGAGGACAGGAAAGTATTTACTCTACTATTATCTCCACGGGTGAAATCCAAAGTGACTCCCTTGTATTATCCCTAATCAATACTAAATTTTGGATAGTGGATTCAGGTGCCTCTTTTCATGTTTGCCCCAATAAATAGGTATTTAAAAACTACATTTAGAGTGATCTAGGGAAAGTTTATTTGGGAGATGACAAGGCCTGCAGTATAATAAAAAATGGTGATGATGATATCAAGTTGTCAAATGGAGCAGTCTGTAAGCTTACTGAAGTTAAACATTTTTCAAGTTTGAAAATAAATCTCATCTTTGTGAGTCAACTGACAAAGTCAAGACTTGTGACTACTTTAACAAGGGATTTGTGAAAGGTGACCAGGAGGGCATTAGTGATGGCTTGGAGCAACATTGAAGACACCATTTATTTGATCAGTGAAATGATTGATTTCATTGATGTAGCTGGAACCAGGGTGGAATCAGGTCTGTGACACCGTAGGCTTAGTCATGTGAGCGAGAAATGTATGAAGTCCCTACTTTCAAAGAATAAACTTCAGGATTTAAAATCAGTTAATCTAGATTTTTGTAAAGACTTTACATATGACAAGCAAAAGAAAGTTTCTTTCTAAAGAGCGGGTCAATGGTGAAATCAAAAAAATTGGAGTTAGTGCATACTGATGTATGAGGTCTTACTCCAGTTTAGTCCATTGAATGTTCTCACTATTTTGTCACGTTTATCGATGAAAACACGAGAAAGGTATGTGTTTATTTTTTAAAGCTAAAATCTGATGCATTAGCTTTAAGAAATGGAAGGTTATGGTAGAGAATGAGACAGACTTGAAGCTGAAGTATCTCAGATCAGATAATGGAGGTGACTACCGTGATCAAAAGTTTAAAATTTCTATGCTACAAAGGGGGTCAGGCATTAGTTCACTGTCCCAAAGACAACGCAACAAAATGGCGTGACTGAGCGCATGAACAGAACACTCACGGAGCATGCTAGGAGCATGAGGCTACTTCCAGGCTTGCCAGAACAGTTTTGGGCTGAAGCAGTTAATATTACATTTTACCTTATAAACCTTAGTCCATCAGTGCCTTTGAAGGAAGACTTATCTGAAGAAGCCTGGAGTTACAAAAATGTATGTCTATCTCATTTAAGAGTATTTGGGTGTTCTGCATATGTGCGTGTTGATGCAGGGTCTAAGAGCAAGCTTGACCAAAAATTCGTCAAGTGCACCTTCATTGGATATGACTCAGATGAGTTTGGGTACAAATTTTGGGATAATCAAAATCAGAAATTCATTAGAAACAGGGTCTTCACTTTCATCGAAATAGAGATGTATAAAGACAGGATCAGAACTCGGGATATTTCGTTAGCTACTTCTAAGGAATCTAAATATGTGGAGATAAACAATATTGGTGATCAGGAAGACGGAGAATGAAATAATGCTCAATCAAAAGGAGCATTAGAAATTCCTTAGTCACCTGCTACAAATGTCAAAAGATCCAGCTGAGCGACACGACCCGTATAAAGGTATTCTTCTTCTTTACATTTTATGTTACTAACTTATAATGGTGAGCCAGAGTGCTTTGAGGAAGTCACTCAGATTGAAGATTCAAAGGAATGAGAGTTTGCTATGAATGAAGAAATGCAATCTTTGGAGTCAAATTAGACTTGGAATTTGACGATAATACCAAATGGCAAAATAATACTGCACAACAAGCAGGTTTACAGGTTGAAAGAGGAGTCAAATGGTAGCAAGCGCTACAAGGCAAGACTTGTTGTGAAGGTTTTCCAGTAGAAGGAAATTGTGGATTACTCAGATATCTTTTCCCCAGTGGTGAAGATGACTACTGTCAAGGTTGTCTTGAGTCTGGTAGCAGTAGATCTACATCTGGAGCAGATGGATGCAAAAATAGTTTTTTTTTTTTACATTAAAGATGACTACTGTCAAGGTTGTCTTGAGTCTGGTAACAGTAGATCTACATCTGGAGCAGATGGATGTAAAAATAGTTTTTTTTTACATTGAGATCTAGAGGAGGAACTATACATGGTGCAACCATAAGGTTATAAGGTTCCCGACAAAGAATGATTGGTCTGTAGATTGAAGAAGATTCTTTAGGCTTGAAGCAAGCCTCGAGATAGTGGTACAGTAGGTTTGACAAATTCATGTCAAAAAATGGGTACATGAAGTGTCAAGCAGGTCACAGTTGCTTCATCAAACACTTCAGTAACTGTTATATTTTGTTTCTTTTATATGTGTATACTATTTTGATTATAGGGGCAGATATGGAGAAAACCAAAGACTCGAAGAGTTAGTTATCAAGTGAGTTTGAGGTGAAGGATTTAGGTCCAACCAGGAAGATTTTTGGGATGAGAATAATCAGGGAAAGGAGTGTTGGAACACTGAAGTTATCTCAGGCAGAGAATGTTGAGAAGATCCTACAGAGGTTCAACATGAATGAGGTGAAACGACTTAGCACTCCCTTAGGTAGTCACTTCAAACTATCTAAGGAGTTATCACAAAACTCTGAAGCAGAGCAAGCACAAATGGAGAAAACTTTGTATGCTTCAGCAGTTAGAAGTTTGATGTATGCAATGATTTGTATCAAGCCTGATATTACATATGCAGTGGGAGTGTTTAGCAGGTACATGAGCAATCCAAGAAGACATGATTGTGAGGCGGTAAGTGTATTCGCAGGTATTTGAGGGGAATAGCCAACAGAACAGTTTGTTGTGGAAGTGCAGGGATCAGTCTACAGGGATTCGTAGATTCAGATCTAGCAGAAAATGTGAACAGTAGAAGTACAAAGGAGTATATCTTCAAATTGGGGAACACGGCGATGAGTTGGGATTCCATGCAGAAGATCGTTGCACTTTCTACTATAAAGACCAAATATATTGCTATCCTTGATGCTAGCAAGGAGATGATTTGGCTACAAAATTTTACGCCATAATTGGGCAAGGAGTAGGGTATCAAAAAACTCTATATAGTAACAGTATGAGTGTGATTCATCTTGCTATGAACAATGATTTTAATGTCAGGACGAAAGACATCCAGCTCATGTATCATTTCATTCTATCTCTTATGAAAGATGGGTTGTTATTTCTAGAAAAGATACATACAGCTGTGAATTCTGCGAATATATTGATGAAGATAATGATTGTTGAGAAAATGAAGCTGTGAATGGCTTCAGTTGGGTTTCATGAAGGTTGAGATCGAGAGTGAGCCACATCATGGTACGTGACCACAACACATGACTATGAAGATGATTCAGATGGAGGTGCAGGTACAGAGAACTGGTGCTCGGTACAATCAGTCTCCAAGTGGGAGATTGCTATGAGTGGAGACTGATTTCGTGAGCAGCAGGACAGAGCACTCGGTGCCTATGCATCGGGTCGTGGGTGCTTAAGCGCCCACTTGGGTGCTGCTCGAACAGAGGAGTCGGCGCTTATGTGTTGGCTTCGGATGCAGATGTGCCCGTATAGGCGTCTGTTTCCAGAGCGTATGCTACATAGGCGCCAATTCCAGGAGCCTATGCGTAAGGAACGGTTAGTGTTGGGAATTAGTTTTTAATCTCGATTTCAAGCAGCATAAGAGAAAATGGATTGGTGTATCTTCCTTCGGTGTTCTTCGATGAGCATCACGGTGAAGGTGAGGAGTATCAAAGAGATAGATTTCGGTGATTCAGCATGATTTTTGCATTGAACCGGCTAGGGAAGATTGTGAAGCGAATCATGTAAGTTTTTGTGTGTGTGGAGGGAAAACTTTTGTGAGTTCTTTGTAGAACCTTTTGAATTTCATAGTGAATTTCTGGTGGTGTAGCTCCGTAGCTTTTTCCCATTTTCGGGTTTTTCCATGTAAATTCTTGTGTGTTTTTCTGGTTGCAGAAGTTGTGATTCTGTTTTAATTTTTGTTCCGATTTTTTATCGAATTGGTGCGATCCCGTTATTCTGTTGTATGGTTTAGTTTCTAATTGATCCTAAGCCCTGGTAAAGCAGGGAATTGTTCGTTCTGATTCCTATCACAGAGCACTCCAGGCCATGTTGAGTCACTTCTTCATGGCTAAACAAACCCAAAGTTTGATGACTCATGAGGATGACTTTATGAAATCCTAACTTAGTCATGACTATCAGTTTAGAAATTAATTACCTGCCATAACTCTTTTGAACAATATCGTTTACCTGATTTATCACTTCAAATCATTTTATAGGACTTCGTTGTTGATAGGTCACTACCCACGTAATACGATGATTCATCCTCTGCCCAGTGGACCAGTCTAGCTTTTAAATTAATATTCTTGGTAACTAATTTATTGTGTTCATTGGTTATAAAGATGTTGTTCTACCAGCTCGATATGAGTATTCTCATCACAAACATAAGTCATCCAACAACAGCTTCGTTCTAATCGACAGTTAGTAGATGAGCACAGGACACATCAAAGAATAGGAATAAGTCCTTTTAGTTCATGGCAACCAAATAAAATCTTAAAACTTCTCTTTCTCTTCTTCTCTTTTATTACTAAGTCATTCTTATTAGTAGAGTTCTGATGCTACCCACAAACAAATTTGGATCACAAATTATGAAAAGTAGTTCAAGTAGTGGTTTGAAGCTTAGCCTAGCTAATAAAGAATTTCCAATTAGCAAAAGCACATTAAGGCAGAATCTTCTATATCACTTGCTCTAGAATTAACACTGGATTACAAGTTTGAAATAGAACAAATTAAGAAGGTTCAAAATGTTTAAATTTGTCGCAAAAACATTGAGAGAAATGCATAGTGTATAGAAGGATGGAATAATTAAATAATGGATGCTTTTAAAGGGGTTTGGATGACGTTGGAAACTTAACCATAAGATGTTAACTTATGCACGCTCATAAATAAATGAACAAACCTTAGGACTTTCCTAAGTCCATCTACAGACATCACTTTTACTTGTTGCACTGAAGTTGCTCTGTTAGATTGGTTCGCTTGGGGGTTAACAATGTAAACACCCTCTCCTTGGGGTCTGAATGCCAATTTCAAGTTCCTGGAATGAAAATTCATCAGAAGAAAACAAAAGACAATAGTTCTCCAATTTTATGAATACAGACCATTTCAATGTGAAACTGTCCGTAGAAATTAAACCACAGATCTAAAAAATTCAGTGAGTATACACCATAAATGAACACAAAAGCAAAACATCTACGTACCCACCCTTCAGTTCAGCACGTGCAGTGGTATAATTTTGGGAAGCATTCTGTCACAAGAAAAATTATAAACGTGAGATTGAATTAATCACTTCTCCTAGAGACAACTGAGTGAATTCTCTTACTGATGAATGATACTTGCAATAAGACATCTTATTTCTGCAATAAAAAAAAATTGCCATTTTTAGAGTCCATGTACAATCAAATACATATGTTAACAACATCAAGAACACTGAACCCTATATATATATATATGTATGTATATATATATATGTATGTATGTATGTATGTATGAACAAAAACTCAATTTGAGGTTGTGGTCAGCGCAAGCTCGAATTTATAAAAAAACTCAAACTTGAACCTCAAAAACTCAATTTATAGAGCTCAGCTCAAAATCTAATTTTATAAACAAGCTCAAGCTTGAACACAATCATGCTCAACTCAGCTTGGTTCATTTCCAACCTATCTAAATACGGGTTAGTAGTAAGTTTATCTAAGTTAAATTACTCTAAGGATCATCTATATATAAATTGAACCTTGCTTGATATTAACTTGATTATCATCATATAAAATAAAAATGAATCATACTCGAAATATAAATTTGTGTGTGTGTGTGTGTGTGTGTGTGTGTGAACAAACTCAATCTTGGACAAAATCATGCTCAACTCAGCTTGTTTTGTTTGCAACCCTATCTGAATACGAGTTAGTAGTAAGTTTATCTAGGTTAGATTACTCTAAGGATCGTTTATATATAAATTGAAACCTGCTTAATAATAACTTGATTACATTATATAAAATAAACATTAATCATACTCAAATAATCAGAATAAAAAAAAGAACTAAGCGTAAACATAAACGCAAAGTTCGATTTCAATTCGAGCTCGGCTAAAGCTCAAATTTTATAAACAAGCTCAAGCTTGAACACAAACTTGCTCAACTCAACTCGGTTCATTTGCAACCCTATCCAAATATGAGTTAGTAGCAAGTTTATCAAAGTCTTACTCTAAAGATCGTTTATATATTGAATATAAATTTGGCAAGCAAATTTGTACATCATTTAGGTGTAAGAACATGGTGACAATTTAAGGCCATTAGAACTAATTCATATGAACTTTTTTGAACCTATAATTCCTACTAGTCTTGTCGAACAAAAATACATGTATGTCATAATTGATAATTATTCAAGATTCATATGGGTAACATTTCTACCTAATAAGAATAATATATTTACCGAGTTTATAAAATTGATAAAGTAAATTTTAAGAAATATAAGATTAATCAATATGACTATCACAATTGATTATGAAAGAGAATTTGAAATAAAAAAATTTTTTGATATTTTTGTGATGATGTTAGGATTAAAAATAGTAATTATACAACTTAAATACCCCATTAGAACAAAATGAAAAGAAAAAATAGAAACTTATTAAATATGCGTAAAACAATGTTGAATAAATTTCAACCGCCAAAATATTTTTGGTTTGAATCAATAATTATTGCTTCTTATGTGATTAACATAAAAAACCATAGTTAAATCATTAAAAAAATTATTTGAACTCCTAAAAGGATAAAAGCCTAATGTTACATTTTTTAGAGTTTAGATGCACTTATTATTACTAATAAAATGAAAAAGTGAGCCTAACTGAATATAATACCCAAATTGATGAAGGAATATTAATCTAATCAAAGAAAAACACCTAAGGTTTAACATTTACATTTATAACCTTTGGTATCATAACTATGCATGAAAAGATATATTTCACTCTTTAAAAGTTAGTAATAATGTTTTTTTTTTGTAAAATTAAATATTTGAGTGTAAGGTTTGTAAATATGAAACTCTCTGTGTTAGATAAGTAAATAGGTAAGAATTGTGTGGAAGGTATGTAAATGCACCAAAATTTGAATGATGAGGAGATCAATAGATTAAAAAATTTAGCTAAAGATCAGCCAAAAACATCAAAAGAAGATCAACTCACAAAATTTACAGACAATAAAGGTATGTCTCTAATCACTTTCAAAAACTTATTACAGAAGATCCATTATCAAGAGTTAGAAATATAAGTGTTATCAGATCATTTGTATTTCTATTAAATTAAAAATCTATATAAATAAATAAAACTTTAGTAGATGAATATTTAGATATTAACAATGCAAGGATACTAAATCAATTTATCAGAAATGTTGTTTGAGTGTTAAGGGCTAGAAGCAAAAAAAATATGTTATAAGAAAATCAAATGAGTCTATAAGAACAAGTAAGATGACTCAAGAAAGATAACAAGAAATAAGACTAGCATTCTACAATTAAAATATAGCAAGATTAAGAGTATCAGTTCTAAAGAATTTTACGCCCCTACAATTAAATTAGAAGTTATAGGCCACTATTAACACATGCTACCTAGAAGGGATGAATAAAATAACCCCCAAGAATTGTTGACCGTCTAAACTCAGATCATGTACACAAACTAAAAAAACCACTATAGATTAAAGCAGACTCCAAGAGCTTGATATAAGAGGCTCAATATTTTTTTATTAGCCTAGGTTTTAGCAAATTTAATTGAACAAATCCATTTATTAAGAAGTTTGGAGATGAGATGATAATAGCTGAGATATATGTAGATGACATTCCGTTTGAAATCACAAAACTTTTTATGTCATGAATTTGTAGAATTTATGGGTAAGAAATTTGAGATAAACGGATAAATTGCATATTTTTTAGGCTTATAAGTTAAACAGAAAAGTGATGAAGTTTTTACATTTCAAACTAGGTATGAAACATCTTAGTTTCACTTCAAGGTTTGATTTGAAAAGATGCAAGTCTATTAGTATCCCTATAAACCTAACATTTAAATTAGATAAAAAGGGAGCAAGAAGTTAGTAAACTATAACCTTTAAAAATAAATGATAAGATCCTTGTTGTATCTAAGAGTTATAGATCAAATTATGTCTTAAAATTATGCGCTAAATTTTAAGTAGATTCCAAAAAATCTTTGATTTTTGTAAAAAGAATATTTAAATGCCTGATAGGCTAAAGAACTCACAAAGTTGTGGTTCCCTAAGGATGAACAATCTTTTGAATGTACAAGTTATTATGAGTCAACTACTCAAAATGCATAATTGATCGAAAGAGCGCATCAAATATAAACAATTCTTAGGATTCTCATCGATATCATAATCAAATAAAAAATAGAGTTTTGACATGTTATCAACTACAAAGGTTGAGTATGTCATTATGGATGGTTATGTTGCATAACTACTCTATTGTAGGCTTAATCACAATCCTATTAAGTGTGATTACACTAATGTTATAAATTAGAAAAAATAAACCAAAGTTTAAAACTCAAAGACAAAAAATATAAGAATTTTTCATCATTTCATTCAAGACTATAAAAACCAAGGTGATAAAGTTATAAAGTTTGTTAGAATAGATAACTGGCTAATCGATATCTTCATCAAAACCTTAGCCAACAATTATTTCTATTACTTAAAACAATGATTAAGAATATTGTATCTCATCTTCTAGGTACCACTTTGAAGAACTTTAACAAGTAAAATTTTGTTTTAATTCAACACAACAAAATGTATTTCAGCCCTTAGCAGGTCATCACTATACATAACAGGCATCTATCAATTAGCGGATATTGGCAAACAATTGCAAAACCCCATTAAATTTGCATCAGAACTCATTGAGATTTTTAATTCAAATGAAGTACCTAATGTGCCAAATCATCTTTGATCACTTGAAAATATGAGAAAATTAAATAACAGGCTTAACTAACCCTTTTAAATTCAAAATCACTCAAGGGCGTTCAAAGCCATTCAAGGATTTTGTAGGCTATAATTATCCTAGTACCTCCCCAATAGTTTTAAAATTCAAAATAATTCACAAGAATTAATTTTCCTTTCTATAAATAGCACCCTATTCGTAAAATTGCCATACCATATCTATATCTACTCAATCCCTTAGCAAAGTCTTGAACCATAAAGGTGTTCTAATAGGAGGTGAAATTATTAGGTAAATTCCTCCATAAGCCTCTTTATTTCCTTTACATCTATTTTGTTTTAAAATACATCTCTTACATATTCCTTTCATTATTCTTTCTTGGCTTTTCTTAGATAATGGCTAATCACCCTAAAAGTCTCATTACCATCATGGTCAGTCCTCACGATGATTTCCAATACCACTTATACTAACATCAATAAAATTACAATAAACATTGATTCATTAACCCCTCCATAGATCTAAGTTATCAATCTCTTTCTTCATTTCAATTATTTGAACTTTGTATCCTTTTTCAATGTGCCTTAGTCAACGCCTGCTAAAATGTACAAAATAATTATTGCTTATAATTTTTTTTTCTTTCCCAAGATCATTAGGCAAAATTGGAGTGTATCAATATTTCAAAAGCGTGTATTTAAAAATTTTATTACAATGGCACATAAGATTTATAAAGTTTAAGAAAATTCTTACAGAAATAAACATGATATAACAGTATAAAAAAAAATAAAAAAGACTTGACTAATGGAAGTATATAAAATTTAGAAGATTTGAATGTATTTAGTAAATTTCATGTCCTGCAAATCGATTTAAAATCATGTGTTACATGTTTGTAGGTTATAAAAATCAGTAAAACTTGTATTTTACTACACCAAAAATAATTAGATATATAAAAATTAATTATGATTGCAACTTATTCAAATAAATATATTTAAATATACTTATTAAAATTTTAATCTTTTGCATAAATATAAGTTTTGTTTGTGCACTTATAACTGATGTTACAGAACAAGTTTATAAAAATTTGAAGTTCGAAGTACAAGACCCAACTTGATCAAAACAAATAGCAAACTACAAGCTATTAAGACCTTTTATAATATATATTGTTTATTTGATTGGATATATATATATATATATGAAGTTAACGACATCTAAGTATATACTTATATAGTGAACTTGGCCACAAAGGCACATAAGAAAATATAATGAACTTATATAGTGAAGTTATAGGCTTTGTGCATTGATTATCTTGCGAAATCGTGGAGGAATAAGAGGAAAAAGGTCTGAGGCTCTGTCGAGAGGAGAGGGGAAGCAGAAGCCGCAAGCCTTGAGTGCGGCTGTTAGGGCTGTGAGCCATGCGAAGGAAAAGAATCGGAGGAGACAAGAACTGTCATGTTCGCGTGAGTGTAGAGGAAGAGGAGGAAGAAGTCGCATTAAAAAAAAATTATACCAGTCCATTAAGGCTAAGGTGAATAATTATTTCTTTTATGCATTAAATTAATATTTTATTAAAAACTAATTGTTTTATTAAATGGTTTAAAACAACTGATTCATTCATGTCTGGCATTTTGAAAAAATGTAATGGTATCACAAATGAGGGGAAAATTTAACATATGAAAGTACATTTTTAAGAGAATTTATTTGATACAAAATGCTAAGTAAAATTTTAAGTCATACATGATTACCCTCAGATAATATTGGATATACCCGTGCATGTTAAAGAAAATGAAAAAGGTGTACCTTCGGGTGAAATTTTTATAGTACATTAGGGTACATTTTTTAGGGTACCTACGGATACAATTTCTTTAGGTACTTTAGGGAATAATTTTGAGGATACCTTTGGGTATAACGGTAATCTTGTTATGCTCTTAAAGAGATGAAAAACGGTAAATACTTAAAGTGAAACAGGAATGGAGAAAGTTAAAATGAATATTTAAAGTTTTATTAAGAAATAAACAACATTTTCTTTTGATCTTTTTTGCATATTATTGGCATAAAAATTTTATACATATTAAATTTATAATTGCTTACTAAGTCAAACTTATTGTTTCAATTAATGATTTCATTCAGGAAGAAAAAAAAGTTTAAGTTGATATGTCTGGTAAAAGAGATTTGGTGTACATGAGAAAGACTGGAACTGATAAGTACTAATTTATGATGTGTTTGAA
Source organism: Phalaenopsis equestris (assembly GCF_001263595.1). Classification (NCBI taxonomy): domain Eukaryota; kingdom Viridiplantae; phylum Streptophyta; class Magnoliopsida; order Asparagales; family Orchidaceae; genus Phalaenopsis; species Phalaenopsis equestris. The sequence continues at coordinate 331,705 of NW_018165307.1, read as the reverse complement.
GTTTATTTTCGTATTATTCCTTCTGGATAGTGATATACTGTTGTGTGGATTGAGATTTTACTTGCAAATTATTTATGTTATTGTTTGATGATTTAAATTTTCTTATATGAAATTGTAGTATTCTTAGTAGCTTTTTTATAATTTGGAAGAATTATAATTCAGTGGATAGATGTTAATACCTCAGACTGTTTGTTCACATCTTACTTGATTCCAAGCCCCGGGTCGGAACTTGAAAATTTGTATAGTGGTTTGTTTGTCAAAATGTGTGAGAGTGAACGGGAAATTGTCTAATTTAATTCTTGAAATAATTGGATTGTTTTGTTTAAATGATTCACAATCAATGTAAAGAAAAATGACTTTTATTACCTTATTTTGATTAATTTTTTATATACTTACACTGCATTTATTATGTTTATCACTAAAAATTTATGATTGATAAACTTTTATTGGAACACATCTACAACAACTAAGCCCTTTGGAATATTTAATCTCAAGGCTCCATCACCCAAATGTCAAATATTGGAAAAATAAAAAGTATCTATAAATTCTATCATTGGTGATTCTAAAGAGCAATGTAAAATAAAACTTCTATCAAGTGAAAGCTTCCAAAAGGCAAATGATATCAATGATAGAAAAAAATTCAAAATAAATGAGCAACACTCCAATATGGTTAAGTTTGGCAACTTTATGACTAATGAACTAATGAATTGCAATGCCTTAGTTTACTATCACGATTGATGGAAAGTGTTGCACAAAAAAGTGTTCAAACACAATTTCTAATTCAGTATATTATAAATTCATATTCTAAGTGAGATTATTTAGTGTAAATTTGGATATTTTTTAATCATCATAGATAAAGTTTAATTTTAACTTCCACAACTAATAGCTACCAAATTTAAAATTCATCCAGATATGATTTTCAAGACTAGGGGCTATCAGCATAAGATTCATTCACATATATTTTTCTAAGATGTGGATAGCTAACTCAAGTAATATTCACAATTTATCAGCAAAACCTATAAATTTATGATACAATTATAACAAGAGGAAATTTAATGTTTCATGCATCTCAAAATAAGAAACAAAAAGAGTTGTCATTCAAGAAAGAAAAAGTTCTTTCGAGTGCATTTGTGAGAGGAGTTCTTTGGGTTATTCAAGAAGAAAGAAGTACTGCTACCTTCGATTCTAATAAGAGAAAAGCACTTGGTCGTAACAAAAAATAACTCCTATTAAAACTTTTGTTATAGAGAAGAGAAAACAGAAATTGGAGCATGAACAAATTCTCTAGATTGTAGACTCATTTCACAACATTTGATTGATTTTTTTTTAACTAAACAAAAGTAAAATATTTGTCCACGTCTCCAATTTTATATAAAATGTAATGTTTCAAATATTGTTTCTGAAGCTTAGTAATTTAATCTCTATAAGACCATGAATATAAGCTCACTTAAGCTAAATCATGCAAATTTTGTCGCTCTTTTTGTGTTTAATCCCTTTAACAATTACCTTATGATTTATCATAATTTTCTCTTTGTTTAAATGCTCTCTTTCCCAACAAACAACTTAAAATTAATTGAAAGTAGGCCATCATAATGTCCAATTTTGGCATGAGTAACTGGTGACTTGAAGCCTCAGTTGCGATTACAACTTATCAACATTGGGGAAATCGATTTTGAAGATGCCATTAGATCTTTCAAAATCTTTTCTCAAGAACCTATACTTTGTTAACAACGATGTCAATGATCCATTGTATCAACTATTGACGTGTGAGAACCTAAACGAAATTGAAACATGCTTTGTCCATTCAAGATGCGTTTTTTATGGCCAACATAAAGTAAAAAAGCAATGGGTGATGCACCGTTCACATATGACTCTAGTTTTAATAAGAAAAATACAACAAGAATATCAAATGCAAGAATCCAATCTATTGGCATACCAAGTTACGAAAGGCACATACTTGTTTATCACCATCGTACAAGCCATTCCATCTTTCCTTTTACCCTTACAGATACCATAGTCCGCCGATGTCCCTATCCTTAAAATTTGACTAACTGAGTACAAGCTCAACGAAAACCCTTTTCCCTATTCAAAGAAGTAAAACGATCCACTCAAAAAACAAAACAGCATGTACTGCAGTTCTACTTGTGGAATAGATGACTTACAGCATCATCCTTGCGAACATTTGAGTTAAAAAGGGCAAAAACGGTCCCAACCCTCTCATTATAGTTCATCTTGTATGCATCGCCAAACAAAAAAACAGAGGCATTTGTCTCATCCAAACACCCCATTTTCCATATACAGTAGCTCTTCCCAGAAGAGCTCATTTTTGCCTCTCCCTTCTCTGTCAACACTCCAACTGTTGCCCAGCT
>NW_018165307.1:286964-329326 GCF_001263595.1 Phalaenopsis equestris | reverse complement strand
GTCTCCGGACAATAAAGTCCTGAGAATATTCATGACATAAAACCTCATCAAGCTTAGCATAGTTTATGAGTTTTGACAAGCTTAAAGAAAGGTAACAACTAAGCCTAGGATCAAAGAGGCGTTAATTAATGCCAGCATCTCTATAAACATCTAAAATAAACCAATTGCAGAGCACCTGATGGCTGACATCCGAACAAATCTCACATCAGAGAAGCGATTGCTCAGCTCAACGGGCGATACCTGCTGATTCCTGTTAAGAATAAAAAAATATACACTTACGCATACTAAAATATATCCAAAATTTCAACAAAAAAAAATCCCCCGCCAATCAAATATACACAAAACACTCAGAAGGGAGGGAGGGAGGGACTTCAATTTTCTGCAACTAACCGAATTTTGATACCAGAAAATCTCTCAATCTCCACTTCCCGTGTCTTCCCCTCGGATTTATTTATGGAATGGTGTACCTTCGGAACAGTTGGCTCCGAATCGAGGTAATCCCTTACAGCTTCCCGGAAGACTGACATGTCGCTGGCCCTGGGCCTCCTTGGTGATCCATCATCAGATACATATCCTGCAAAAACGAAAGCAGAAAGAGAAAAGGGTACTCTCAATCCTGTTTATTGATTTGTTATGTTGAACAAAAAAAAAAAGAAAGGAAAACGGTACCGTGGAACTGCGGGTGGGAGGAAGCAGGAGAGCCGGGAGGTGTTTCTGGTACTTTGTCTCCTCCGAGGGAGAGGAGGAGGTCAAGGTCATCGCCGGCGGCATCCATGATTCCGGCCAAAGCGGAGGGAGAGAGCGAAGAGAAGAAAGGTCGAAGAAGTGTTTGGATGTTCAGGTGGTATAGGATAAGAAATGATTTATTAGAAATATCGACGGTGCTGATTTGAGGACGGTACGTACCGTAGTTTGATTGGCTGGTATAGCATGGACAAGGTAAGTCGCGGACTATGAAACGCATGGAGGGTATTTTCGTGTTTTTATTTTCTTATTTTTTGGCGGGAAGGTTCATTGCGATTTGCGACTTTATGAGTCCTAATTGTTGATATAAGCCCTTCAAAGTTTTGAAATTTTTTTGGAGCTTTTTAAAATCATCATTGTTAAATATTAATTTTTATTTTCAATTCACTTTTAATTTTGGATTGAAATTAAATATCAAATGATTAAAAAACTCATTTTTAAACTTGTTTTTCATTTAGAAATAACCAAATAAATCATAAAGATAACTTGAATTCAATTAGTGTTTTTCATTTAGAAATAACCAAATAAATCATAAAATAACTCGAATTCAATTAGAATTGGCTCAAAACTCAAGATTTAATTTTCTTTTACTTGGAGATGCCAATTAATTTTGAAAATAATGATTCAAGTTTGATCCATTTTAGATGTTAAGATATAATTATCAAAATACATCTGAGTTTGATTAATTTAAAAATAAAATCACTTCAGATAGCATAAAGTTCAAACTCATTGGAACTAAGTTGTAATCATGTTGAACATAATAAAAGGTTTCAAACAAATATTATATTGTGATTTTGAATCTTGAAATTTATCAACAAAAGTATGTGTTTAACTAGTTTTAATATTTTTTTATATTATTTTATAAAATAACAAAAATTGAAAGACTAAATGAATCGAATATTTAACCAGAGGATTTAAAAATCTTTTGAATATTTGAGTAATTTTACCTTGTGCAATTTATCCATCTTTCAATATAATCTTGGAGAATGAAATTAATTTTTGAAATAAAACATAAGCTTTAAAAGGTTAGTTAATATTCATCTTAAGTATTCATAGTGGATTGACTTTTGGATGGATAACCCGAAAATCATTGTTGTGACACCTCATTATATACCTCTTATTAAGAGCAATTCACATGTTCGACGATTTGAATGTTTATTTGATTGGCTTTGCTGTTCATAAGCATCCACAATAATAAATTTGACAAACAACAAGGCATATTTATGATGAAAAAGGTTCTATCGACAATTAATAACAAATAAACAATCGAAATAAGCTTTTTTATCAAAGAATAATCCAGTGATTATCACCAACATATTATCCTTAGGATAATCTATTAATTAGGCATTACTAACGTATCAATCATTGTGTAAATAATAACATTTTTATGTTAGTTCTAGTACTTAAGTATTACTATATGTGCAATAATTTACTCTATTTTTACATGATTCATAGAAATATAATGAATGATAAAATATATCAAATTCTTTGTATAATAGATTACTTTCTAAAGAAAGGCGTTGATGATTTTTGTAGAGAGTCTAGATATTTATTAATGAAGCATTTTAGTCACAAAATGTTTATAAAAATAGTATAATTAAGTGTCCATGTTTCACTATAGAAAATACAAAAAAAAAAAAATGGTTGAAAGCTCGATGGTCTCGATGTGTAGGCTCTTTTACTATTAATTTCGACGGCTTTCCGAAGGTTAAGTTAAAATGCGGCTTTCAAACGGGACTCCCTGTGGATTTTTAGTGAATCTAGTAAACAACGGTTATTAAATATGATCTGATGGTCAAAAATGTCAATTGTGTAAAGCGACGGCCAAACAATATCAGAATGTTAGACATTGATTTTTATTTCTTAATAATTGACTGTTGTGATATTTTAATTGACGGTTAACCTGACAGTTTATAACAACTTAAATAGTGGCGGTCATACACTGTCAGAGAGGCGGATGTCAACTTTTATTTTCTTGATAGTCGATAGTCATTATATTTTAGCCAATAGTCTACGTTGGTTCTTAAGAAATTAAAAATTGGCAATCAAAATTTGTCGGAAAATCATTGAAAAGACTACTTATATCAAATTATGGTTTGAAATTCCTCATGTTCCTCTCACACTCTCCTTTACTTCTAAGCTAACTAACACCCCCTCCACTCTCAATTTTTTCATGATTAACAATCTCTCAATTTATTACACTCAAATTGTAGGTAAAATCGATCACATTATTCCTTAAAGTTTTTATTTAAGATTTAATACATTTTGAGAATAAGTGTTTTGGTAAAATTTAAGAATTTGATTCGGTTTTCTACAAAATTGATGTTGTTTCTCATTATCACATGCATATGACTCGTCTCTTAGGTCTTTCCACATTTGTCAACTAAATTTTAGTGAAAAATTTGCACACCTAGCACACAAATCTTATGTTTCATTTATCTCACCCCTAAATTTTCATATTTACAAACATTACAATTTGGTTCTTTAAAACCATGCATGAATATATGAAAATCTAGGTTTGAGATATGTAAATACTTAAGAATTGTGTGCTATGAATGTAAACGCCCCTTTTTAAAGGCAAATTCACATACCTAGCACACAATGATTAAGTATTTTTGTAATTCACACATTTAAATTGCAAATTTATAGAGTCGCACTTTGGCAGTTTAAACCTATGAATGAAATGATGTATTCCACTTTAAAAAAGTGGTGATGGTGATGATATTATAATTTTGAGTGTTATCTGTGAATATTAAAATATAGGTTTGGGATATGTAAATGAACAATTTTAAAGACAAATTTGCATATATGGCACACAATTCTTAAGTTCTTACATCTTTCACACCAAAACTTTTGTGTTTTACATACATGACACTTCGATGCTTTAAGCATATGCATGAAAATGTGTATTTATTTTCTTAAAAATAATAATGGTGATATTTTTTTATGTGATATTAAAGTTTGGAGTGTTAGTTGTGAAACCATAAAAATTTAGGTTTGAAATATATAATACAAAAAAATTGGGTGATATGCCTTTTTAAAAGGAAATTCACATACCAAGCACACATGTCATTCGTATTTTTAAACCTCGGACCTAAACTTTTGAGTTTACATATATCACTCTGGTGTTTTATACTTATGCATGAAAATGTGTATTTCACTTCTAAGAAGTTGTAATAGTGATGCTATTGATGTGATATTATAGTTTTGACTGCGATGAGAGTAGTATGTAAGTCTCTTAGCTATTCAATTTATATATGAAAAAAATTAACTTTTCCAGGTAGCAGTTGCAATTTTATGAATTCTTTTATCAAATAGATATGTTATATATGGATTCATATATTAAGCTCATGAATGTACAATGGGCTATAATCAAGAAATGTACTCATTGAAGAGCTCTTGAACTGTGTTGATACCTTCTTGCAAGCGGTATCCCAACTTCTAACTTATCTATCCAAGGGTATGTTTTGGTGTCCATGTTCAAAAACATAGGAATTGAGCATACTAAATGCTTGACACAATCAGATATTATTTATTGAGTGGGGATTTCAATCTGATTATTAGTTTTGGACTTTACATAAAGAGGTTGAGCCTTCAATTAGTTTTGCTCCTTCAATGAGCTATAATCCTCCACCAAAGTTTGAATCAATTAGATTTGTAGAAATGGTCTTCGATGAATAAGTTTTTAATATCCAAGTCAATCAGAAGAAGATCCACCAAATCAATTAGCTCAGGTGGTCTATGAATTATTGAATGTGACACAAGGAACACTATAGGAAGGTTGTACGTTCTATTATGAGTTAGTTGTAGCTCTCAAAATGTTGAAAATTAAAACAAAGTTTAACATGCAGCTAGAGTTCTTCCATCAATTTGCAGAATTACTAAAAGAGATAAATCCTAAAAAACGTTAATTCAATAAGACTTATACAAAATGAAAAATATTAGTCTCCAAGTTAAGTTTGGAATCAGAGAAGATTGATTATTGAGTAAATAAAAACATGTTATTTTATAAGACTAATGCATCAGAGAGTCGATGTAGATTTTTTGAGTCTCCAAGATTTAAACATCAAAATAAAAATAGCAAACCCCACACCAAAAATAGTGCCGACATGTCTCGTTTATTTATTACTTATTATATGCCTTCGAAGTAATAGACATAAAGAAGTTCCATATAAGTGTCTCGTTTATTTATTACTTATTATATGCCTTCGAAAACTATTTGCTTCTGTGTGTTGCTCTATATATGAGCTGGAATTGTAGTAGATCAAGGAAAATCAATTAATGAGTCTTCTCGCAGATGAAGAAGCATGAAAACAATTTGATTGTATTGTTTGAGTCCCATTTTGTTCTGACCACAAGTTTGACCTTCTTAGTGTCTTTCTTTTTTCAAATCCCTCTTTTTAGGTCACCCTCGCTTATAAAAGCAAAGGAAAATTTGTAAGACTGAAAAATGGACAAAAAATGAGAAGAATAAAACGTAGCTATGAAGATATTTATATAGAAAAGACTCGCAACATAAATCACTGAAGAGCTATTCAAAATAAATCAGATCATACTCGACCCAAGAAAATATGCGAAAAAGATCCTATATAAGGCGTAACCTAATTAGAAGACAAAATCAAATTTATTTTGTTTTTGGTTCAAGAGACCTCCCTCAACAACGTATCATGTGGTCAATTTTATTCTGGGAGAAAGCCTAGGAAATCTAACCATAAAATATGTTGTTTTTGCTTTAGATTAGTATTTTGGAACATAAACAACCAAGAAGATTTTTTGTGCTCTTAGTAGCAGGGCAGTCCTAAGGCTGTCAAGGCAAACTAAGTCACCAGGAAGAGGGTGAATCAACATAACTTAATGGATAGATGTCACTAGGCTAAGGGGATCAATGATACACATATACAAGGGCTAAATAAGAAAAAAGTTGTGTCTAAAGGGGGTATATCAACAAGTAGGTCAGAGTTAAACCCAGACTACTAAAACCCAAGATCTACAAAATTGTTAGGGTAGTCATCCCAAACTAATTGGGGGATCACATCATCAACAACTTATGTGTTACATTGTTCAAAGCAATATAAAAGATCTGAAGCCAAAATAATTAAATATCTAAGCTTTTGTGACTCTAACTGGATCAAAAAAGAGAATAAGGACTATACCTACCAATACTGTGGATAGGAAACTTTTCACAAATAAGAGGAAACATATGACCTACTATTGAGCTCATTTTTATGTGAGGTATTTCTTTCTCTCAATATAACTTAGGATTTAGCCTTGAGATTTTCTAATGACTTTTCCTAGAGGACCAGTAATCGGACTAATGCCAAATTAAAATGTGAAACATTTCCTTACATTTTATAGTTTCTTATATTTGACCTTAAATCCTAAAGCTTTAGTTAAGTTGATTGATGATTGAAGCTTACGTTAGTTTCGACTAGTTAAAATATCTTAAGCAACCCTTTAACTTTAGAGACTTAGGCCTTCCACCCAACTTTTGTTTTGGGCACTTCACACTCTCTTTCACCATTTCTTGGTTAACTTTTTCTTTAATTTATAAAGAACCTATTTGAATATGAGGTTCGCTTTGAGCTATGAAAGAGAGCTTATCTCTTAATAAAGAGAATGATGAAGAAAATATCCAAAATTTCAAAAATAAAATAAAATATCATTAAAAGTACCAATAATCAAATTGAAATTAAAACCATTAAATTTTCAAGCATCCTTATCAAAATTCAAAATTCAAAATAAATTTTCAAAATTAATCATTAAATTAAAATAAGAAGATAGAATTTTTAAAAAACATTGAAATCATTTCAAAATAAAATTTAAAGTAAAATAATAAAATTTGAAAATTAATAATAAATCTGATAAAACAATGAAATTTTGCAAAAATAATCGAAGAAGCAATTTCAATAATAAAATTTAATAAAAATAAAAATAAATAATATATAATATTTTCTAACTCATTCTCATCTTTTTTTTATTTTAATAGCTTACTAAATTCACTCATAATTCAGATATAATTTTCAAAATTCATTTCATTCACTAAATCATTCACAAATAATTGAAAATCATTACACAAATAATTTAAAATCATTACACAATAATTTCAATTTTTAAATCACCATAGTTTTCAAAATAAAATTAATAAAACTAAAATTTTCACCCCACACACCCATCTATTCCTTAAACCATGCCAAACCAAAGCCCCCCCCCTTTGTCACCCAAGCCTTCCCATTTTCACCACACACACCCAATTTTCAAAATTCATTTCATCATTTCATTTACTAAATCTTTCCTTCTCCTTAGAGCCTAAGATCTAGCCATATGACTTTCATGTTGATTATCCTAGAAGCCTAGTGATGGGACCCACCCTTCTACGATTTCAAACAATTTCTTGACTCTTTTTATGAAGTATCATATGGGTGGCCTTAGATCCTTATTATTAGGGTTGAGTTAATTGAGACCAAAATCTAAAGACTAAAAAGATGAGTTCCCATAGAATCATGAGGCCTTAGGGACACCCTTTTTGACCTTGAGTGGCTTGCTCACACATTCACATCACCACACGTCACTCCCCATCAACAAATTTGCTCTAAACTCCCCAAATTTCCAAATTCACATCAAATTCCACACAATTTTCAAAATCAAATCCAAGTTCACCAAGTTCCAATTTTAAATCCTTTTTTTTACAAAATTTACATTCCAAATTTCCCTCATGACAATCCCTGAAAATGCACCAAACCATCAATTGTCTTGCGCCATGTGAATATAAGTTGAACTAAAGTGGGAAAGAGGTTTAGGTTAGGTTTGGGCTTGATTTGGGCTAGACTCAACCCTATAACACCACCTTCACATCACCATTAACATCACTTACTGCGGAACAATGGTAATCACACAATACTCTTGTAATAACACCTTAATTAACACCATCTACTGCGGAACTACAATACACCTCCATAACCCTTATAATAACACTACCAATAATACGACATCCGTTGTTTTCCTCCAATTCTATCCAGATGACACCCAAAATGCACCTAAATGAATTACTTAAAATAATTCTCCTCATTTTAATTATTTTATAAACAAACAACACAATAAAGTTGACTTCTCACCCTTCACCCTCTGCCCTAAATCCCTCCTTCCCAAAGCCTGTGTCTGCTTCATTTCTTGGGAAAATAAGCTTCTTATTTCAGTGAGGATTCGTCTTTTGAGCTTGTGTTTTTCAAAGCATTTGATGGGCAAGGTGATTCCCTTATTCCTGAAATTTTTGCTCGTCAAAGTAAACTCGCTTCTCCTCTTGACCCATGAGCCCTAATTGGGTTTCGTCTGGTTTTCCCCCCTCTTTTGGTTATAAAACCCCCTTTTGAAGAAGAATTTTAGTTTATTAGGATATGGAAACACAAGGGAATTGATTGATATACATATTTTTTGGAATCTTTGCAACTTGTTGATTCTCTTGGGGCTGATTTCCTTGCTATTTGGAAGGCTTAAATATGTCTTTTGGGACTGATTTTCTTGTTATTTGGAAGGTTTAAATATATCTTTTTGGGTCAGATTTGCTTGCTATTTGGAAGGTTTGAGCACTGTTGTTTTGGGCTTAATAAGTGCTATTTTTTTGGGCTTAAACTGTTATTTTGGAGCTTAATATGTGTTGTTTTAAATTGTTTAAAATGTTATTTTTGGGCTTAATATGTGTTGTTTTTGAGGTTATAAAGTGTCATTGTGGTCATGTTTCTTCCTTCTCTTTTTTTTTTCCTTGCTCGATGATTCAATTTTATGTGCTTAACTAAATACAACTTATATGAAAATATAAGTGGAAACATGCATAGCATAGTGATATATGGATCATCGAGTGGGTTGTAAGTTGGATGATTTTGGGGTTAAAAGAGCAATTACGCAAAACTCTTTTAGTGCTAAAAGTGGGATAATAAAATTGTATCTCCTAGCTCGAGGACCTTTGGGTAGGGTGCAAGGTCGGCTATACTATTCACCAGCTCTTGGTGAGAAGTTGCTCTTGTTTTCTTATGTTGACGGTAGCTCTAGCCCAATCAAATGATTAACTTATGGGTCACCTGATTTGCAAAATACATATACTTAACATAACAAAAAAAATTTCTTATGACACTACTACTTTTGACTGCTATATAAAAATTTAACTTTATATGCCTGATAAATTAAGAATTTTGGTTGTTATCCTATAAAAACCCACTTGTTAATCACTCTAATCGAGTCAGGATTTGCCCTCCTTTGATTCTTTTATTGGTGGCTTCCATTTGAGGTTGGACGGGACAAAGCACACAAATTGCTTATGGTTGCCTACGGATGCCCCTCGAGAAGTATGAGTGTGAGCCTACCCCGAACTTGAATTCTTTTGGTCCGCCCTGATCTTTCAAATATGTGCTACTTGATCTTTTATATGCACACATTTTCATATCTTTCATGTTGGTTTAATTCTTGTCACTATTTATATGCTTTACCTTTAATACTAACCTTTTGCAGCAATGTTAAAGACATCAGGGACGTACTACCACTCTCTTTTTTACCACACTTTCTCTTTTAATGCACTCTACTGCATATATCATATTTATGCATGCATTGTTACCAGTCTATTATTTGCTATAATTGTAGAGACCTCTAGGGTAGAGAACAGTATGACACCTATTTAGGAGAAACTCTGTAGCAAAGCCAGTAAATCAATAATAATGCATATCTAAACACATTTCTTCAAACCCAATGTCATCACCACGAGGAGCTTGGAGCAAGCTTTCTGAGAAATGGGATGAGGATGCAAGCAGACAATGGACAACTTCAAGTGATGACCAAGACTGAAACATGAAGCGACGGACAACCTTCAACTAAACTTTATGTAGTTCTAAACAAAACAAACCCATAGAACTTTAAGGTAGTTTGTAAGACACAACGTGAATCAACATGTTATCTGCGATCATATATTGTGTGATATAAGCTCTATACTTTATAGGTTTTTGCCCGATCAAATATTGTGCGATATAAGCTCTATACTTTTTAGGATTCTAAGGTAGTCGTTCGGTATGACATAAACCCTCATATCTTCCTAGGTTATCTGCAGTATTGTATATTATGCGAATATAAGTCATAAACTCTAAATAAATTGCAGGATTTGGAACATTTAAATAGTGTCACTTCCAAAATATAAAAGCCAAATAATAGGATGATGTGGGAAGTCATTGAGGTCCGGCTCAGGATCAGTGACGTCCCCTACTCTTCACTCCTTTAGATTTCAAAAAAATAAGTGTTCCTATTTGAGTCATTCCTATTTGATTTAACTATAAACATTTGTGAAAACTAAACATTAATTTTTTGAAGATGAAACCCTTAATCTCAACTGAGAGTTTTCTTAAGTGACTATGATCATTTAGGAAGTAATTAACTATAAGGGTTTGCACTAAAAATATATGCACATTAAATTTAAATTATTTTTAAAATAACCGACAAATTAAAATTTGGCGATCGACCTGACATTCTTTATACCATTAGACTTGTTAATTATTCACTATATGGAGGCTCTAATTGCTACTCAATTGAAGGATATTAAGAGTATTCTTTGCTATTTCAAATGTATAATTGACTGACTTATTTTATTCATCATCAAATGATTTCAAGCTTGTCAGATAAAGTGATAACATTTGAGCCAGAGACTTCAATAAGAAGAAAAGCACCATAATGCACATGCTCTATATGGGAGACACTATTTTTACTCGGGTGTCAAAGATGCAACCAATCGCAACCCTTTTGATTTGTGAAGTTGAGTATGTTACTGCAACTTCATGTGTGTGTCATATAATTTAACATTGAAAATTATTTGAGGAGTTAAGACTACCACAAAAAGAGCAAATGAAGATTTATGTCGATGACAATTCATTTATTACTTTGGCTAAAAATCCTATTTTTCATGATCAAAGTAAACATATCGACATAAGCTATCATATCATTAGAGGCAGCTTCATAGGAAAATGCAACATATACAATGTCATGATAAAATAGATAATTTATTTGTCGAATCGCTTAAGTATGAAGATTTTGTGACCAGGACAAGAAGATTAATCGAGATGACAAAGAAAGTTAATAAGGAGCATTGAAAATTAAACTAGAATATTTTGTCCCATATGAAATTGCTATTTGTCGAATCGCTTAAGTATGAAGATTTTGTGATCAGGACAAGAACATTAATCGAGATGACAAAGAAAGTTAATAACTAGCATTGAAAATTAAACTTGAATATTTTGTCCCATATGAAATTGGGCTTTAATTGAGCCCATAATCTAGAATTTTCTTTAGAAAACTCTAAGAATTTTCTAAAAAAAAGTCTTAAAATGTTATAGAGAAATAATTTAAAAGAGTGATATAAAAAATTCTATAATATGTAATTAATGACTTTTGTAACAAAAGATAGAAGAATATTCTAAAGATTCAATAGTAGCTATAAGATTGAATTGTGTGGACACAATCCTAATGAGGGTGATCATTAGTATAAAAAGATGCGATGAGCTTGAAATTGAATCATCAAGAAGAAAATATAGTGAAATGAAAGTGACACTTTTAAGTTGTGTTCATCTTCTTTCTTAGCATTCCTCCTATCAAGATAGCCTTTGATTTCCAACAAACATTTCCATGAATGTGAAAAGCTACATTCCCTTTACGTGTTCTGATACAATAAAATTCATGCAACACAAAATGATCATTACAAAAATAAATATGCATGTAACCACAACATCCACTTAGCTCCCTTTAATAAAATCTTATGGGGAAACCAATCTAAACTTGTGATATTATAAACTATTCTCTCCTTAACAATTACATTACATCAAACATAATTTCACTACTTATTGAGGCAAATAAACATTCAATACCACAATAACTCATAGATATGCAATCAATGAAGATGGTATTGGTCATTGAGGCGACCATGGTGGTGGTGAAAATCTTTCATGATATCATTAGAGACTATTTCCATCCATTCTCCTCCTGCTTCTCTCGTCACTTCCAGTAATGAATCTCTCAGTTGCTCTGCTTGAACTCCTTCACTATTTCTTTTCTATACCAAAAATTAAAGTAATTAATTGTTTATTTTAAATATAAATTTATGCAGTAGTTATTCTAAGGTAAGAAATTACCTCCACTCTGAAAACATTAAGTACAAGAGCCTTGAAGGTGGTAACATTAGCATTGGTGACCTCTAGCCCCAAGGAGCTCATTGCCTCCATTAACCTCACAAATCCACCAGGCCTTTGTTCACAAAACACCTTCAAAAAGAACTCATTGCCTTCCACTGGTCGCACCTCAACAAGAGGCTACAATGCATGGTAAGTTATATATTTCGCTGAGAGTTGGACAAAAATTAACTTAAAATTATATTTAAATGTATTCTCTAAAATTCAAACTAAAATAAACATATTTAACTACATATTTCATTTCATAATCAAACCTTATATCATTAAGGATTTTAATAATAACTTTTAGGGGCATTTACATACATTTCACACAGTTGTGCACAACTTTTACTTATCTAACAACTAAAAATTCATATTTACATGTGAACTATTCAAATCTTTAATATTATATCAAAAATATCATTATCACCGCCATTTAAAAATGAAATACACATTTTCAAGCACAAATTTATGACATCATGATGTGATAAATGTAAATATCAAACTTTTGATGTTGGACATGTAAAACATAAGAATATGCGGTATGTATCATGTACTTTTCCTAATTTTTAATAACATGTGGCTAATTATTTAACTTTAGTCATTATGTTTATTTCAATTCCGAGTATAACTATAACTGAATTAAATAAATCTAAACATGTACATAACTATATGCATATACAAATAGTACTTATAGTATAGGAAACGAAAGTAAAATAGAAGAGCTTCACCTCCATCTGCGGCCCTTTGTCATCGGTAGGGGTTTTAGTGGTCGTAGCCAACGTCGATGGCACCATCTTTGCGCTATTTAGAGAATCATCATTAGGGTTTGAGACCTCCAACTGACAGTTACTGTTGTTGTTGCTTCCCAACTGTTTTGCAACGTCATCGCCATCAGGAGTGGCTTCCTCCAGCTCTTTCTGCAGGTCTTTGATCTGCTTCTGCAACTCCATCACATACTCGATTGCATCCCCCAGGATTGAAGCTCGATCCATCTATTATAAATATTCAAGTAAATAATCTTCATTCATTTGTTGTTACGTACTTTTTGATGGAGCTTTTTTTAAAATATTTTTACTTGTCTTTTACCTTATCAGAATAATATATGTTTTTTTATATATTTATATATAGCAAAACAATATGCTTTCTTCATTACTATATATGGAAGTCTAATATCACAAGCATGACATCAAACAATCCTAAAAAACAATCAATTATTTAAAGAACTTACCTTTGTGATGTTCGGAACAAGTGCACGAAGAGCATAGAGCCGATCATTGAGCTTCTTCCTTCTTTTTCTCTCCGCAAGCAAATTCTTCGAATGATGCCGCTTTCCGCCTCGCCCGGCCCGTCCCTGTTCATCCTCATCCTCCCCCTGATCACTCCCATCCAGCCCCAAATCCTTCTCTACTTCCACCCCCTCCGAGTTCTCTGCACAACTTATCATCAGCGGTGCTTGCTCGTACGCTCCGATAAGGGATGAGTTGTAGTGGCGAAATTGGTCGCAGGTGATGTCCCATGGAAGGGTTTGGTGGTCGGCAGCGGGTGGTGGGTAGTGGCAGTCGTTGAGGGGTTCGAGCTCTTGGCAACTGGCGGCGGCGCGGGTTATGGATTCGTAGGGGGAAGGATGGCATTGAGAGACGACGAAGTTGATGCTTTGTTGGTCTTCGACCATCTGTTTGATTAATGGAGTTTTGTGGTTTTTGTTCCACGCATAGAAAAAGAGAGAGAAAAAGAGAGTGAGATTGAGATTTTTTTTTGAATATTATGAGCATCTTTATGTTTAGAATTGTTTTAGAATGAGTTTTTGCGTACCTAACATGCAAGCAGAGCTGCATGCGTAATAACCCCGCGATAACCTTCGCTTCGCAGTTATTAGAGGGTTATTGAGAGGTTATTGAGGTATTAATTCTAATAACCTTCCAATAACCTTCGCGGGCTCTATTTCGATGTTATTTACAAGTTGAAGTTATTACGAGATTAATAAAGTACGCATGCAGAGTTATTATCTGCGTGTTACGGACACAAATATTTCTCGCATGAAAGAAGGTGTTTTTGTGGAACTTATTGAAGTGGTTTCGAAGACGACGTCATCTTGAGCGATGAACGGCTATCAGAAAGAATTCTGAGCAAATAATTTTCGGAGATCGGATATTGAGATAAGTTTCTTATGATAAAAAAAACTTATGAATATAATTTGAAGAAAAAAAATTGAAAATAACTCATTTTTTTGGAGGAGAAAATTTGAGTGATAGATGTAATAGATATTATACTACTAAATTATTATGCCAGGAGTTCAGTGCAAGATCTCTCAGTCAAAATTTGTATTACATTTATCTAAAAATATACTCAACCTGAATAAAATTTGAATTGAATATATATTTATACTCATAATTTTGTTAATTTATATGGGAAAAATATATTCCATTGAGAGGAATTCGTTAAGCAGAGATTTCTTTTCATTCCGTTATAGGCTGGAAGCATGAGATAGATAAAAAAGAAAAGGAAGAGCACGAGGAAGACACGTAAAGATTGCTGTTGAAGGCTGGATGATTTAGACTTTATACATAACGTGGAATTTTGTTGTTTGTCACCCAGCAGGCATGAACCTTTGCATAAAAGCTAGGATTTATTATAAACAAAATCAATTACAAAAAAATAAGATTAATTTTTTTCTTAATTTGTCTTTTAGTTTTTATTATTGACTCTATTATAGTGATCCAGAATTATAACTGTTAGCGCACTGCGAAAATATGGCAGCTGGAAAATATCGCAGAGGAAATTGTGAAAGAATATACATGCCTAATTTTGTGCATGAACTTGAAAGCTCACTATTATCCCTTATAAAAAAGTACTTCAGGTTTTTACTCCTAGCACGTAGTTCTGTGTGCATACTCCATTAACTCCCATAATATCCTCATAATAACTTCAAATAGAACCCGCGAAGGTTATTGAAAGGTTATTAGGGTTATAAGTTATTAGAATTAATACTTCAATAATCTCCCAATAACCCCTAATAACTACGAAGCAAAAGTTTTTGCGGGAGTTATTACGTATGCAACTTTGCATGCGTATTGCGAACGCAAATATTTCCCCAACAGAAGACCTTACATGTTTCCAAGCGAAGAGCTCAACCAGGCCACCGGCCGGAATGGGAATCAATACCCTGGTCCTTGCAGCTTCCTTCTCCTGCAAATTAAGCAAATTTGATTTTATCATAAAGAGCATATTAATAAATCACTGCTACTTAGATTAGTAAAGTTCCAAAGTCTTATAAGTTTTGCATAAGATAAGATCATGATATTCTTTAGCTTACAAGTGAACCGAAGGAGTCGCTCACATTGGTTTGCCATGAGAACTGGTTTGATACCAATGTTTCTGCATAATTCCTGCTTCAAAATGAATTCCATGGCTTATAAAATATTTTAGAAAGAAGAATGGAGTGTAAATATGGAATTGGTTTAAACCTGAAAGATGGAAGATAGGCTAAGCAATCGTCCATGGGAATGGATGAAGGGAATTCTGAGAGCTCATCGCAAGCCCTTGTTCTTTGGTGTGGGGAAGTAGCAATATCTCTACATGGCTGATCTGTGGGATAATCTCCACTTTGGTAAGACTCTCCTCTCTCTCTCCCTCCACAGCAGCAGCCCATCCATTCCAACAACCTTAATCATTAAGGCAAGAAATCAGACTTATAATTATATTATCAAAATTAAGAAATCAATTATAAGCTAAATTTACCTATTATCTTGTGATAGCATCCACAAAATACAGTAATCCCAAGCATTAGCTCCCACAAGAGGCCTCAAACGTTCTACCATGGCTTTCATTTCTCCAGTTCCCTGCAGCACTATAATTAATCGCCTAAAATCCACCATTCCAAACCCCAAAGCTATATATGAAGAGAAATACATTCAAATATAACGGGAAGATTGTTATGCTTTGTCAGTAAGTGGACGAAAGAGACACAATAAATATCAAAAGGCAGCAAAATAACTCCTCTCTAGCAGAACAAAATCACTGTCTCTCTCTCTCTTTGTAGTAAAGTAGAGGTTCTCTTCTTTCTCACAGTACTCTGTTTCTTTCTGTTTGACTGTACTGGAGCAATAATAAAGGAGGAGAAAAATTTTACACAGAGAGAAAGAGAGAGAGAGAGAGAGAATCAGTTGATAGCTATGGATAACTGCAGCATCATTGAGGGGACGTACTAGTTGCAGAAGGCCACGTTACCTTTAAGAAGAAAAAGGGTGGAGCGAAGTGGAAGGGTAGGGATCAGAGAAGATTGGAATTGGCTGATGCTGGTTTGATTGAAAAGGGCAAAAAGCTTAGGAGCCTCTTCTTTTTCTAGCATACTTTGTTTGGGTAGGTGCAATGCACTAAAAGTGTGAGATTCTCTCTCTCTCTCTCTCTCTCTAAACTATCACAAGAGAAGACAAGTTTGCTAGTTGTCAATTGGTATTATGGGAAATTTTACAAAAATAAAAAATAAAAATAAAAAACGATCATTAATATTAATTTTTAATTTTAAAAATTAAAAATAAAGAGGATCCAAGTCAACTAAAAAAAAATTGTTCATTAAGATTTATTATACTAGAAGATGACTCTAACAGATGCTTGATAAAGAAAACATGCCTCTAATTTAATTTTAATGAGTAGATTAAAAAATTATTATTTTAGATTCAATATGAATGCATCCACAAGACAAGTGTGGATCATCATAAACAAATCAAATAAATATATTTTTACATGAAAATTTCTATACCCAGACAAAATCAATAAAGCACTAAAGTCAAATAGAATGAGTTGGATTAAAAGGGTGATAGAGACAAGCAAAACATATAGAACGAAGTATAAATAATATAAGTAAAATTTTATGATTTTTTAATTTTAGATTGTAAGAGACAAGAAAAATATTTTTTAAAGCTTGACCTTACTTTTGTTCCAAAATATAGATGCTTTAGTTTAAAATTATGTTTAAAATGTGTTTGGATAATGTTAACATGAAAATAATATTTTTTACTAAAAAAAAGAAATAAGTGACACATGTTTGATCTCATGGCTTATTAACATAATCATACATGTGTTGACTGCAATGTGATAAAAGGTGGTTTGCCATCTAGGTGATAGGTGAAAATGATGCAAAACACAAAATTCTAACATGATATGATCGCTCTAACTAGCTAGGTATGACCAATTATAAGTAATATGCTTAAATAATTTTCCATGATATGTATGCTCTATCAAGATGCGAGCAAGCAAATATAAGAACAAAACTAATGATTTGACAAGATAAAAGTTCCTTAAAGATGTGTGAGCAGTCATAATCAAGCACAAAAATGATGAGTTGGGTATGCGTTCTAGGCTAAGTGTAAGCACTTACACCAAGATACTTGTAAGGATACATGTCACTTGCTTACCTAACATGATCATATGAGGTAAATGATCGTGCACGAATAGTAAGCAAGAATCTATGCAACACACAGTTACGCTAGGTGAAGTGATCATGTATGCATAGATAGGATGTCATAGCTGGACACATGTAGTACATACACATTAAATGATATATGAGATGGGTTTTGCGGGCTATCCATCTCTATATTTTATGCAAGCATTAATCATGAGCATATGATAACATGTGAAAATGATAAGAAAGTCAATGTGTTGGTGAAAATGCATATGATGCTGCACTCATATGATATGCACAAAGGCAACATGATGTGCACATGCAAGTACACCATAATGTTGTGTAAACAATGCAAGTGCACCATGAAGTTGTGTAAAATAATAGAAGATACAAACACAAGGTTATAACACAAATACAACAAAAGGTGCAAATTTCACACATGCATAACCTCGACTCACAAGCACAATGCAAAATAAATTTTTCACACATACATGAGTTTAAACCATGAGCATTATACAAAATAAATAATTTCATGCATGCTTGACATTAATTCAAAAGCATGACATAAAACATATCATCAATATTACATTATAAACATAACATCAAAATAAAATTTTCTTACAAATCTTTTAAAATATTATATGTAATTTCAAACACTATGGATGTATATGAAAAACATATGCATGCTCACACATATAAACCAAGAAGTGCTTGATGGAAAACCAAGCCTTCCTAAATGCACTGGTGTATCCATTTAGGCATTATTTTCAACCTAAACACACGTCTGAGAGATTTTTTGGATATTTTGAGCTAAAAAACTACATATGAGTGGAATATAGTCCCATATTATTCAAATACACATCAATTATGTGTGACATCAAAATTGATTCCAATCAAGGGTAACCACTTCCAGACACGGTTACACCAACTCAAAACCTAGTTTCGTGACAGAAACATCCACTCAAGGGAGTTGTGGATCCCTTGGATCATGGGAGGCTACTTATAGATGGCATATAGTCCTAAAAATTTAAAATGGATATCAAACATGTGTGTCATCAAGAATTAATGCCAATAGATAACCACTTCCATGCATGACTACACCAGTTCAAACTATGGTTTTGTGACTAAAACATCTGCTGAAGAGTTTATGGATACCTTGAACCATGGGAGGTTATTTATAAATTAATTATTATTTATTAATATTAAAATAAATATTTAACATGTGTGAATTCAAGAATTAATGCAAACGAGTAACCACTTTTAGGCATGGCTACACCAACTTAAACCTTGTTTTAAGGATGTCCTAAGTTTTGGGAAGATATGTATCATTGTAATATAGTCTCATACCATGTAAGTAGATAACCAACATGTGTGACATTAAAATTTAATTCCAACAAAAATATCCTGGTGATATGCAAGTACTAGTTTCGAGATGGGTTTTTGATTCACATGGATAACATTCGTTATCTCATTCATATTTTTCTCCAATCTTTCTATTAGTTTATCTTGATACCTTAACTGATTTAAAATTTTTCTTGCTAGGGCTGGTGTAACACCTTCCTCAATGACAACATCTTGTAGGTTAACTTTATCTTGTCACTCTCTCAATTAAAGCTCTGGTCTCAACTATCACATTAGTGGTAGTTTCTTCTGAATATTTTATGGATTCATCCTCTTAATTGATTTGTTTAATGTTAGCATACAATTCAAATAGGACTTCATCAATAAGTTGACCTCTAACATTCTTTAGATTAATAAGAAAGTACTTCAGTTCTATATCAATATACATTTCTTCTACTTTAAGATCAACTTCTATCATGATAATCTCAAGTTTAGGTTCTACTACTTCTTGAGGTTGTGTCACCTTCCTTGAAATGGGTGAAGTAGGTTAAGAAGAGGTTTCTAACCTAAAATCAACTATATGAGGATATGGTACTTTAACTTTTAAACATAACTTTATCACCAACGAGGACATCTTCTTTCCTACCTTAAAACTTAGGATTTTTTGCAGAGCATGGGATGAATGGTGGAGCCTCATGTTATAGAAAAAAGTACTTTGTGAGTTTTTTGAAGAGTCTTAGGGATAGAAAAAGGTGCTTCAGTTGATAACTGGTGTACGTGATTGATATGTGTCAGTTTTACGTGATTATATTTATATTTTTTCCTGTATTTTATCTATTATTTTCATTAATTTATCACAGATTTTTGCTTGAAATGGTTTTTCTTGATGTCGTGCAAGTTTCAAGTGTTTAATACAAGCAATTTAGAACGAGAAAATTCAACAAAAAAGTGGTATAAAGTGGTGTGACCATGTCTGGAAGTGGCGTGACCATGCCACATATCATAAAGAAGCAGCGTGAACATGCCAGATTGAGCAAGATCACACCATAGCCTGCGGACCTCCGGTGTGACCATGCAGCCATTGAGTGTGACCATGACGCCCTGACCGACACACTAGCATGACCATGCCAGTTTTGGGTGTGACCTTGCTAATGAGGAGAAAACTCTTTTAGAAGGAATTTTGCTTGCTAAATTAATGATTTTGGCTTTAAAAAGGATTTCTAGAGCTTTATAGAGAGGTTTTTGAGTATAGAGGAGTTGGAGGCTGCCGGAGGTAGGATTTAGAGAGAATTTGTGCACTTTTTTGAAGGTCTTCTTACTCTCTTGGTTGAAACCTTCAATGGTAATTTTTTCTTTATTTTGTGAGTTGTGAGAGATTATTGTATGACAGTAAGGATTGCTGCTCTTGTGGAGATGACAAGTTATTATAAGTTTAACATATTTCTATTTCTTGCAAAAAAATCTTGCACTGTTTTCCTTGCTTTGATTTTTTTGAAGAGGCTTGGCTAATTTCTTCTTTGTGTCTCTGTGATGCAGGGTTAGTGGATTTAATAATGATTTTTTTTGAAATATTTTTCTGTTAGTATTTTTTTGTGCTTTCAAGACCTATGTTGTTGGTTAACCTATGAATGTCATTTGCTCCTAGTCTAGCCAACTAGGATGTTAAAATATTTCATGAAACTACGACATCAAACCATTCATAGTGTAATGAAGGGTTAACTATGGAATTCCAAGATAATAGACAGTCTAGTGGAATTATGTAATCATTCCAGGGGATCACAACATTTATGCAGAATGTCATAGAGATTGAGAAAGCCTCAACTTCATGGATTCTAGGCTTCTTTTGATCTATACATAGGTAGGAGTAATATATTCTTGATTGATAACAATCACGTAGGAAAATATTTAGGAAGTCACATCGCCATGATCCTCGGGTCATAGAGGCACGCACCTCATCATTTTTGAAAGAATTCACAAGATCTTTCCCGTTATTTTTTTTTGTATTGCCTACACTTCACTCTAATTTTCCTATAATCTTAGGACTTGAACCTTCTTTTCAATCATGTCAAGCTTGGTTCACTAAATCAGTAAGCTAGAGCTTTTTCTATAGAAATAATTGTTAATAATTTCCTAGTAAGATCGATAAGCGGACTCTTAGACCTCATACTACTTGACATGTGCACTTGCATTGTACAGTTAACTTAATTTGCGATAAGTTTCGGTGCGTTAACTTTTTTGTTCCATTGCCGGGGAAAAACGTTAATAACTATTTTTAATTTTAGGAGAACTTTAGTTGAAAGACTTATGATCTAAGTTTGACACATTTATTTTCATATATTTTTTATTTTTAATATTTCTGTTACTAAATATGTATTTCTCTTGCTTTCTTACAGGTGCAGAAAAAAGTTAAAAAGCTAAAAAGCTACAAAAATATTTGTTGTTAAATTTGTTGTGTTTTCTTTCTTCTATATTATATTTACATTGCATGTGTGTTTGTTAACATACTCATGTGGGTCGTTGTGATTATTTTTGCATAAAGTTCCTTGTTGCTTTTATGTTTTAGGAGATGAGGATGATCTAGCCCCTTTGGCTCTGAGATCAATCAAACCTTTAGACATATAGGAGAGCACATTCACTTGTTGAACATCCAATGATATGGCTAACACACTCATCATGAAACCACTTAGGGAGTATGCTAACCCATCTGTTGAAGAAATCCATATGAGCATAAATTACCCATATGTAGAAGCCAACACCTTTGAATTGAGACTTGTCATAATTCAAATGGTTTAGAATAATCGGTTTGGAGGACATTCTTCTGAGGACCCAAACCTTCAATTAGCCTGAGCACCATTTTTTGGTACAATAGTATCCCCAACGATGTTGTTAGACTTAGGCTTTTCCCTTTCTCTTTAAGGAAAAAAAAAACTATGGTATGGATTAACTCTCTTGCCCCAGATAATTCACCATCTATAATGGCCTCACTAAAAAATTTCTGGCAAAATTATCTCCACCACCCAAAACTACAAAACCTATGAATGAAATTACCTCATTCACCCAAATTAATGGAGCGTTCATTTATGAAGCTTGGTAGAGATTTAAAGAATTACTCAGAAGATGCCCACACCATGCCCTAACTGATTGGCTCATCATTCAAACCTTTTATAACGGATTGGTAGGTTCACCAAGATCCATAATATATGTCATTGTAGAGGGATCATTGATTCCTAAACCATTTAATGAAGCATATGAATTGACAGAGGAAATGACCACAAGCAATTTTCAATGGTATATTGAGAGATTTACCCCCATAAAGTAGTGAGTGTACATGAATCTGGTGTATCAACTATTGTTGTAATCAAAGTAGCTACTATTTCTAGAAATTTGGATAATATGGGGATAAATCCTATGCAAGGATTACCACCCAGTGATGGAATGATGAATGAACATGGTGGATCCAAGTATGCTAGCCTTTGAGACTATCAATTCCATAGAAAATCAATGCCGTAATCCATACTCCAACACCTAAAATCTAGGCTGGAGAAACCACCCAAATTTCTCTTGAAATATTAACAAAAACAAGTGGGAAACACTCAAAGCAACTATGTTTGTAGTTGACAAAGCCAAGAAAATCATTCCCAGGGACAAAAATACCCATATAGATTTCAGGCTAATTTTTAACTATCCCAAAAGAATGTACCTTCGAGGAGTTAATTATTCAAATGAGAAACACCTTACAAAGCAATATTGTAGCCATAAAAAAGTTGGAAACTCAATTAGGACAACTAACAATCTTTATGAATAATAGAACCCGTAGAACACTACCTTGTAATAATGAGAAAATTCAAATGACCAAAATTTGGAGCAGTGAAATGTAGGACTGAGGTCTGGAGAAGAAAAAGGAGCAAGCCATAAGGATGAGAGCACCAGTGGTAAGACTTTATTAGGGGAAGTGACCTTTATAATTCAGATTGACCCAACTTAAAAACTTTCACCTCTATTTGCTCAAAGGTTACAGAAGCCCATCAAAGATCCTAGTAGTTTTATGATTCTCTATGCCATAGGAACTATATTTCAAGGAAAAGCTCTTTTTGACCTAGGTGTTAGTGTAAATCTCATGCCTCTAAATATTTTCAAATAACTTGGAAGAGGAGAACTTAAAATTGTCAATTTGACACTTCAATTAACAGATCAATCTGTGGCCCATCCTCTAGGAATAGTTGAAATTCTATCTATCACAGTGGAAATATTCACCTTTCTAGCTAATTTTATGATTTTTGATACAAACACTGATAAAGAGATGCATGTGATTTTTTGGAGACCCTTCTTAATCACTAGCAGAGCTATTATAGATGTTTAGGAGGGGAAGGTAATTCTAAGAGATAATGATCAGGAAGTCTTCTTTAATGTTTTAAAATCTTTTGACCTTTTTCAAGCCTATATGAATGATCAAAATTAGAGAACATAATTGGTGGCTCAGGTAGTGAAAATCTAATCTATTGACTTAAATGAGTTGAATCTGGAGGAGAAAATGATAATTGATGAAGTTTTGGAGGAATTTAACTAATGATGATATTACTCTTACTTTAGGAGAAGTCCAACCACATGATCAAGACCTGATAGGAGAACACCTTATTCTGCCACTTGGAATCACTGAAGATTATCATATTAAAAGTGGGAGGTTATTACAAAACCTCAATCAGTGGATAAAACATGATTATTATTTGTGGGATGGAATTGAGAGAATAATATCACTTGAGTATGAGAGAAAAAATCTAGGAAAACCTAAATTTGAGGTGAGAGATCAAGAATTATTGAATCAATAATTTGTTCCTGGAGGCCTAGTTTAGGATGGTTTCTGAGATTTTTTATGGTTGATGACTTTAAACTAAGCACTTTATTGGGAGGAAACCCAAGTGTTATCTGAGTTAAGTAAGCTTTATTTTTATTTCTTATATTTGTTTTGAAATTTACATTGAAGTTTTCTTAAAACTTTCATTTAGATTAGTTTAGGAGCCTTTTCTCTCTACGAAGTATTTCGTCTCTACTTGTGAGATAAAAGTCAAGAACCCCCAAATTTTGGAATTGTTTCCTAATTTCATGCATCATTACTTCCTGAGATTCATTGATTATCCCCATTTACTTTTTCCCACAACTTAACTGGATTTTATTTTTTATGCTACTTCATGTTATACATATGTTAGAAAAAGACAAGTTTGGGGTTAAGAAAAATGTATCATGTTTTGAACCTAAAAATAACTCACATAATTTAGCAGATGATTAAATTTAATTTGTTAACTCCAATTAGAATTTCTGATTTATTTCAAACTACTTATCTGATGCTAGTAAAAGAAGATAAATGTCATTTAGAAGGATTGACTTTAATATGTTAATAATAAAAATTCATAACATAGAGCTTCATACTTTACTTAAGAATATTCATAGATTATTAAAATGATGTAATTTAAATATTAAGTGGCAAACCAACATGTGTTTAAAGTTTTTTTCAATTCATTTTAACCAAATTAATGTTGTCCTAAATTCTAATGAACAAGATAGCCTGGAGAGGGGACATTAAAATTTCAAGTGTTGAGTTTTATTTCTTAAGAAACACTATCTTTCTTCATATTTAAATGTTAAAAAAATGCTAACTAGATATAGTAATTCTCAGGAGAAAAAGAAAAGAGAAAGAAAAAGTAAAGAAAAGAAGAAAGTTCAAAAAATCAAAAAGCCCTCAGAAAAAGCTTGAGGTTGGCACAATAAAAATTCAAGAAAAAAAGGAAGAATCAGTAGGGTGTCTAAGTGAGACATAAGTGATAAATTTTTTCCATAGTTTTATAATGAAAACCCTTTTTTTAAAGTTATCTTCAATGGAAAAAATTAAGTAGTAGTGAATTTGTTAAATTCATTTAAAGCACCTTAAGGAAAGTCAAGCATGGCAGAAGAGATTTAAATAACACCAATTTAAGTATCTATGGAATGTTTTTAAAGATGTAATGAAGGAAATTAAGGAATGGTCAGTTTATTAACCCATTAAAGATAACCAATCTTATAATGAAATTTATAGCACTTTTATTTTGCATTAATAATCATGTTGAGGATAAGTTTTGGAGCATTGATATGCATTAATTTTACATGATTTTACCTATGTTTTTCCCTACCTTTGATTAATTGTTTCTATAAATTTATCACAAATTTACACTTGAGAAAAGTTTTTCTTGTTGTTGTGTAGGTTGTAGGTGTTTAATATGAGTAATTTGGAACAAAAGAATCCAACAAAAAATTTGCCTAAAGCGACATGACCATGCATACAAGTGGTCATGAAGAAGCGGTGTGACCATGCTAAATGGGTGGTTGTAGGTGTTTAATATGAGTAATTTGGAACAAAATAATCCAACAAAAAATTTGCCTGAAGCGACATGACCATGCATACAAGTGGTCGTGAAGAAGCGGTGTGACCATGCTAAATGGGTCGTGACCATGCCATAGCCTACAGACATGCGGCGTGACCATGCCACCTTGATCAGCACACTTGAGTGACCACGCCAATCTTGGGAGTGACCATGCCAACGAGTCAAAAAATACATTTGAAAAGAATTTTGTTTGCCCACTTTATGATTTTTGCTTTAAAAAGAATTTTTAAGGCTTTTTGAGGGAGATTCTGGAGTAGAGAGGAGTTGGAGGCTATTGGAGGAAAGTATGGAGAGAATTTGAGTGATTTCTTGATTTTTTTCTTCCTCTCTTGGTTGAAACCTTCAAAGGTGAGTTTTTATCTATTTTGTAATCTGTGAGATATTATCGCATGAGACGAATGTTGCTCTTGTGGAGAAGACAAGTTATTGTAATTTTAACATGTTTATATTTCTTGCAATAAAACCCTGCATAGTTTCCGTGCTATGGTTTTCTCAATGATGTGTGGCTAATTTCTTCTTCATGTCACTGTGATGTAGGGGTAGTGGATTTAATCATAATTTTAATGAAATAATTTTATGTTAGCATTTTCTTTATGCTTTCATGGTCTATATTGTTGGTTAATCTATAAAAATCATTTACTTTGTCAACTAGGATGTTAAAATATTTCATGAAACTATGATATTTAACCGTTGTGTCGAGTACGAAAGGTTTACCACATAATTATGAGAGGATGGGAATATTTTAGTGAAATTCTATAATAATTCCAGAGGATCATAACATTTATGTGGAATTTCATGGGGATTGAGGACCTCAACTTCATGCATTCAAGTTTCTTTTGACCTATACATAGGCATAAAGAGTAATATATGTCTAATTAACAATACTCACATAGGAAAACATTTAGGAAGGCCAAGATCACCACAATTCCAAAATCATAGAGGCAAGAGCCTCATCATTTTGGAAAGAACTCATAAGATCTTTCCTATTGTTTCTATTTTTTGTTGCTGCAATTTAATCTAATTTTCCTAAAAATCTTAGGCCTTAAACCATTTTTGTAATCATTATAAGCTAGGTTCACTAAATTAATAAACTAGAGCTTTTTCTACATTAATAATTGATATGACTTTCTTCGGGGGATCAGTAAACAAATTCTTAGATCACATACTACTTGACGTGCACTTGAATTGTATAGCCAACTTACTTTGTGGTAAGTTTTTACGTGTCAGTGATGCACTGACAAGGATTAGTTAGAGACCTACCTTAACCTTTTAGAACCTTTAGCACAATACTATCAATGTTTCTAGACTCAACATGTCCATGATAGTGCGGCTATCAATCTATGCATAGAGGCTCTTCTGGTATGTATAATTTTTTTTTTCGGGATTTATCATATTACAAGATTTTCTTCTTCTCCTCTTGAGAAACTATACATCGTACTGACTTAAAAACTTCTATCATAGTACATATTTTTTTTCTATTATTCTTTCAAATATTCCACATAGATATTGGGCAAGAACTTACCGCAAAATAAGGTAATCAATCACATAAGTATACGTGTCAAGTAATATGTGGTTTATGGGTCTATGTACTTATCCCACAATGATAGGGCCAAACATTTCTCACGGGTGAAGTGCTAGTCTACTAAATCGCTAAATCTAGTTTGAAGTGGTTGAATTCAATACATGAATATAACAATCCTAAACATGTAGTAAAATAATTGACAAAAAAAGTTTTGAGTTTTTCATGTATGTAAGATTCATACTGCTGTAACACAAGTCAAGTGGTTTCTTGAAGTTTTTCTATGGAATCCACATTATTGTTAATAACTCGGGATACAAATTTTCTCCTTAAGCATATGCCTATGTCATAAGAAAAACCAGAAACCCATGAATTTAAGATTCACTTAACACTATGACTTTTCCTAGAATTATTCAGATCTTATATTAAGGTTGTTAAATCCAAATAGAATATGCCTATTCTATTAGGTTTTTTTGGTTAACCCACTCGTTGCACTACATAATGCGAATTCATAACTTACACGAGATTTTTAACATTCTTATTGAGCCTGAAAAAAAGTAAATTATGATTGAAAGGTTAACACACCAACATAAGAAATTTATTCTTGAAAAAGACGTCTAGGGAAACAAAACCCAATATAATAAAAGCTACATAGAATAAAAACTAATTTATCAAACTGAGCCAACCTGCGATTCATGAAATAAGAAAACACTAATACATGTTATTGTAGAATTAAAATGAAGAACAACAGAAGAGGTACAATAAAATCTCACCAAGCTAATTGTTCCTTACAATACAACATGATTCTCTCCATTCAAAACAATTTACTTGATATCTCATCTCATAAAAATGCACTCAAACTCTCCTCTCAAACTCATCAAAACCACAACAAACCACATGAAAAGAGAAAGTTAAAAAAAAAAAATTATCCTAGAATCTCTCTCCTTAAAGAAACAAGAAGAGAACTCTAGGATTTACATTCAAATCCTCCAAATTTCTAGTAGAGAGCCTCCATAAGTCACTCAATATCTTTAATAAGTTTCCCTAACTTTCCTTTAAAGTCTTGGTCAAAATCAACATGAAAATACTTGCCAATATGGGATCACGTTGTCCACAAGCATGGTCTATCTCGAAACTGGCATGGTAACACCGAGATTTGGTGTTGTCATGCCTAGATCTAGCGTGGTCGCACTCAGATTTTGCGTGGTTACACTATTTACCATATCACATAGTTTGACTTTTTTTTGCATGCTCAACACTTATAACCTATAAAATTTCATAAGAAAACACCCACAAGTATAAAATCATGATAAATAATGAATAAAATATGGTATTTAATGTAGGAAAAATACACAATTTTATGTTATATCAATTCTCTCAAGCTTACTTATTAGTTTCCCTTAGGTAATCTTATATTTCGATAAGGATTAAAAAGACGTTGGAGTTCTCATTTGCAAATATCTTCATTTCATTAATTTCCAATAGCCTAGTCCTTCCTTTTCTTTCCTTCCAAACCCTAAGAAAATCTCAACATGCTTAATATAGTGTAACTTAAATAGTTTTATTTCCCAAAGATTGTTTTAAATAAATTATGGTTCAACTAACCAACCTAATATCCCTATACCTCTTTTTTGAATATAATATCTTAAGAATTTCTTTAAGAAAATCTTAAGTTTTATGAATTAGAAGATAATTTAAACACCATTTTTTTTCTATTTTTATGCTCACCTCAAACTTCTTCTCGTGGTGGTTAGCCATTTTTTTTATTTTTTCTTTTAAAATAGTCCTTTCATAATTCCTTGCTTTTTATTTTTCTTCTACTTTTTTTTCAATTGAGTTGAGAATTATTATATATAGTGGAGCAATTTTTTTTTAATAATATTGAATGTCTAATTAATCCTAAATGATGATTCTAAATTTTTCCTAATTTGAACTCCGAAATATTATAATTCATTTAAAAAGTCAAAACTCAATTAAATTAGTTTTATTGAAAATTAAAGGTCTTAAAGTGTCTTTGGTTGATTACAAATATTTCAGGTACTGAATGCCCCTGTAATGTTATCGAAGCGTGTGGCGCTCAAGTGTGCCAGTCAGTAGCTCAAAGAGTCCGTCAAGATGTTACCAGATGCCTCCATCCCAGGAATAGGGTTTACTCCATCCTGATCAAGCCCAATAGCGACTACCACTGATTCATGATGGTTCCTCATTCTAGGGGAAGTTAAATTATCATTCTAATGCCAGTTGATTTAATATAGTCATTAAGAACTTTTTGTGCCAGGAAACGTGATTGACAGACTTTCGGAGCAAAAAACTAACTGTTAAGGGCCTAGCGTGGTCAGGCTCAAATCACCATAGCCACACATAACCCCTCCCCATAAGGATTGAGGGGGTTGGCTTTAGCCTGACCATGCTCAAAGGTAGTGCAAACATGTGCCACAAGACAAAGACCATTGGCGTAATTATGTGGTGGGGCGATGTGACCACACTGAGCCTTCACTCAACAACAAAAAAGTCAATGATGTGTAGAGAAGCATACTTAATTTAATTTATATTTTTCACATGTTTATGGTTGAAATTACACTTTAAAGAAGGGTATTTTATGTTTTTTTCTTGCAGGTACAATAGGTATTTGAAGTGAAATGAATTGGAGAAGAAATGGAGCAAAGCGGAGGTGAAATGGAGCAAAAAAGAACCCAAGGATCTGGCACCTAGGCACCATCCATTAGTTGTTTAGGCATTCTTACCAAGTGCCTTGGTGCAACATTCTTGGGCACCTAGGAATCCATGCTCGAATCAGTAGACAGAAAGGCTGACACCTAGGAACCAATTGAGTAGCTCATTGGCGCCAAAAATTGCTTGGGCAGTTTTCAGTAGTTACTCCTAAATGATTTGGTGAGTTATGCAGACAATATAGGGGGATTACAGGAATGTGCTTGGAGAGGAGAACACTTCTAAAATGAAGAAAAAAAGTCTATGTGAAGTCTAGGGTTAGATTCTAAGTTGGATTTGCTTTTACTTGGAGAGTTTGGTGAGATTAGTGAATTGTATTAGAGGGAAGACATTCAACACTGCAGTAAGGATTAGGAGATCCTTTGGAGAGGCATATCTAGCACTTTCTAAAGAGAATTAACTAAGAATTGTGTACTATTTTGATTTGTAATTTTTTTTAAACACAATTCTAGTGGATTTACTTTGTTTCAAAGATGTGTTGTGACATTTTCTCCATACTTCACGAGTAGTCTTTTTACATTTTCTCTTATGACATATAAGTAGGTTGTGTAGGAATAGTAGAATGTATTTTGAATTGATTTTCTATCTTTAATGTGATGAGTATTCTTAAGAGCTTCATTTACTTTTCATTCAGGAAAAATGATTAGTTAAAATGTGTTGTCATCCATAATGACTTGGGAGAGCAATGAAAGAACGATTAGAGTATTCATGTTGAACTATAGGGTATGAAGCAAAAGTAAACTATAGGGAGATGCAAATAGATACAGAAATAATCTTTGATGGGTTCAAAGGTTTAATGAATTAAAACTAGTTTAACCAAACTTCTTGATGCACTTGATAAAGGGTAAGAAGAGAGTTTCTGCTATTTGTGACATGTCTAAAAATATGCTACTTTTATATACACATTTAATGTCTATTTTTATTGATATTGTGCTTTAATGGAAGCTATTTATATGTTATTGTTGTAGGTACAATAAGCTGGGGCAATTGGAGAAAAAAAAGCAAAAAAGGAAGAATTTAGAGTCAAAAGGAGGCCCATTGTGAAATTTGACCTGGCGCCTAGGCGTCAGGATTTGGTGCTTAAGTGTCGGTATACTAGGCCCCACAGTTAGAAACCTAGGTGTCAGAAATGGTTTCTCGCTCAAATTCATTAAATTTGGAAAAAGTTTGAAAAGTACTAGAGGTGACTCTTGGAAATTCAACCCTATGCTATATAATAGTGATTTTATTACAGAGAAGGGGTGACACAAAGGATGAGAAGAGGAGAGTAAGTGGAGAAGAGTGAAAGAGAAGATTGTCTCTTAGAGTTATAAGAAGAGAAGGGAAGGGAGTGATTTCTTCTTCATTACATTTCTAAGAGAGAATTCTACATTTCTAAGAGAGAATTGAGTGATATTGTAAGGAGAGAAAGTGATTCAAAAAAAATTCAAAGGATTTGCTTGGGGAGGAGATTGAGATAAGTAGTTTATACTTTACTTGTTTTACTTCTTCTTCTTTTTGTAAATTTATTTTTATATATAAATCCATGTTTTGCTGTATCTTCCTCATGAGATTTGAGTAGTTTGCTTTGTCTTTCTCCCTACAATGAGAAATAATCATGTGAAGAATTGAAAATGTTTATAAATGCTTTAATTTCATAATTATGATGATTCAAACTTTGAACTTCATTTAATTAATCAATTAACCAATTGTTAAGTTAAAATTTATTATGAAACATAATCATTTAAAAGGGCTATGCTTTCCTCAACCAAGTAAGAATCATATTTGATCTCATGGTTAAGAATGTGGATCATATGGTTAATTGCAAATAAATAGAGAAATAAGTTTTGAGGGGCATAAATTGGTGATTTTAGAGTGATAGGCCAGAACCTCCAATTTGATCCAAAGGTTGAGAACCTAAGGCTAGATGTTAGCCTCCAGGTAGAGAGATAGTGGGAACTCTAGAGTGAGATCTAGTATATTCCCAGCCTAACCAAGGATTTGAGAACTTGCCTCTGGATTAACCAATTTTCATTATGCACTTATAAGAGGGTAAATAATAGGTACGCTCCTATTTGACACAATATAATTTATAATAAGTTGAATTATTCACCAATTATATTTGCATTGGAAGAGTAAGGATACTTTCTAAAATTTGAACTCTTCTTCATAAAACTTAGTTTCAGTGAACTTAAAATTTACTTTGTATTTAGAGATATGAGTAGTATATATAAGTCACTTAGTTAAAAAACATTAATTTTGACACGCATTCCTAGTTAAGGTTTTTTTTTTGCAATTTAATTAGAATTTCTTTGAGTCAATATTATGAGAATTCAAGACTTCCCTATAGGATCGATACTTAGGACTCCATTAGAATCCTATATTACTTGAGCGATACATATATTTGTGTTAGCGTCCTATAGAATATTTGAAATCAATAAATAATACCTTAAATCACTAGGAGTGGTAGCTATAAGGATTTAAAGAAATATTAAATATCATGAATTATATTATGGTTGTGGCTGCCATAGCAACCAGACCACAATCAAGTTTTTGGCACCATTGCCGTGGACGTAACGAAAAAATTTCTTTTTAACTTAAAAGACTTTATTTGAATTGTAAGACTTATTTTAGGAAAATCGAAGTGTAGTTAATATATATTTAAG
The DNA here is from genome assembly GCF_001263595.1 of Phalaenopsis equestris. Taxonomy (NCBI): domain Eukaryota; kingdom Viridiplantae; phylum Streptophyta; class Magnoliopsida; order Asparagales; family Orchidaceae; genus Phalaenopsis; species Phalaenopsis equestris. The sequence continues at coordinate 297,341 of NW_018165307.1, read as the reverse complement.
TTCCTATTTGGACTTATTTTAGGAAAATCGTAGTGTAGTTAATATATATTTAAGTTCCTATTTTTGTGCTTATTTTAAAGACCTAACGAAAAATAAAAAATAAAAATAATATATATGTGTGTGTGTTTTAGTTTAATTTTATTTAATTTGCTGAAATTTTATTTGTGTATGCATAGTTTAGGGTCTAAAGGATTAGTGCCTTACGATTTTGAATTAGAATGAACTATAAGAAGAATTTGAAAACAGAAAGAACTTCACAATTCAAATGAAATGGCAAACAACATAAATAATCACAATATTGAAAATGAAAATCAGTGTATACATAGACATTTAAGAGATTATACTAATCCTACAACAGATAAAATTCACTTAAGTATACAAACTCTTATTGTAGCTCTTAATTCATTTGAACTTAAACATGCTATTATCCAAATGTTGCAAAATAATCAGTTTTGGAGAACACCATCTAAAGATCCTAATTTACATATTGCTAGTTTTCTAGAATTATGTGCTGCATTTAAATATGAGGGAGTGTCAAATGATGTTGTCAGACTTAGAAATTTTACTTTTTATTAAGGGATAAAGCTAAAATATGCTTAAACTCATTAGCGCCTAGATCTAACAGAACTTGGGGAGATTTAACATAGAAATTTATAAGATGTACGTTTCTGATAGAAAGCTAGAGTGAGCATAATAGGATTATGGTCTAAAGTTGGATAACTCAAATGATGTACTTTGGAAATAGGATAATAAAAATAGTGATTAACAAAAAATATGTCTAATCTTTGAGAGATGGGTACTCTCCTCCAGGTGTAAGGTGAGCTAGAAAAACCCATATCAAAAAGCCCTGCATTAGAAACATTGCACAAAAATGGCTGATGAGATTTATATCACATTTACCTTCACTTCTTCTTTAATCAGACTTCATAATGATATTGAAGTCACCACCCACAATCCATTGCTCCGTAATAGTCTGCCTCATTTGTATAAGTTGATTCCAGAGCAAAAATTTATCCTGCAACAGAGAGTTAGCATAGAAAAAAGTGGCCCAACTTTTAAAATCTTCTAATTGAAAGTAAGTAAGAATAAACAGTTTATCATCTTCAATTATAGTTATCTGAATATTTCTTTGCCAGAAAAGCCAAATCTTATTGCTAATATTGCAATAATGATTATAATGTTTAAACTTCCTTAGGATTTTCTCCTTATTGGTTGCTACCATAGGTCCCAAAATGGCAAAAAGATTAAATTTATGGACCCTACATAGATGCTTAAGTTTATTAAGGGAGTAAGGGTCCGACACTCCCCTAATATTCCATATCATTAGGCTAAACATGATGCCCAAGCTAGCCCTCCTATAAGACCTAGGAGGGCTACCCACTTGATTCCCATTTGAATAATAAATGATCTCTTTAATGATGTTATCTTTTTTCAAGTGTGAAAGTTCATGTTTCCACTTAATTCTCTTTTTTTGAGCTTTTTGAACTTGTCATTCATTTTGTAAAGCATCAGCAGAATCTTGAATAAGAGCTTTTATATGATTTGTAGAAGCTAGAATTGCATTATCCTCAGAAGATCCCAAATTAGAGCAGCTAGGATCTAGAGGTAGAGAAGGGCCAACTTGTGTAACAACGATACCATGCAAAACTAGAGGATTAAGCATATATAAATTAGGACCATCTTACTAGAGGATTAAGCATATATAAACTAGGACCATTTTGCAAAGTAGCACATGGAGTGTCACTATCATTAAAAAGAGTATTAAAAGTGGGATTAATAGTGTTTATCTCTGATTGAGGCTCAACATGAAGTGGTTCCATGACAGAGAGTTCCTTGGGTTGAGCCTCAATGGAAGGAGGATTTATTGTAATAGGCTCAGTATGTAGCTCATTAACCTCAGTCTCAACATATTTTAAATGGGGATTTAATCGATAAAAATGAGAGGAAGAGTGCCTAAACATACAATAATGAATACAGTAGTGCAGAGGTCGCTCAAGTTCAACTGATTGACAATAACCATGATGTTGGGAACCTATCCAAATCTCATCTCAAAAGGGTTGTGTAATATCCTACTCGACTAGAACCCGAGAATCAGAGGGTCTGGTAATAGAAAAAATTGAGCTATCCATTTTTAAAGGCTTCCCAAAACCAGCAGCAAGAGAGAACAATAGTTCATGATTCAAAAGATGAAGCTTTAAACCTAGAAATTGAATCCATACAAGAATTATTGGGGCTCTGATTTAGGATCAAAATTCATAGTCCATTTCAGGACTTTCATTTGCCTCTCTTCAATACGTATAATTTTTTTAGCAAAGATACGAGTGTAATCCTAATTATTAGAGAGTTAAATGAGGATGTGTCTACCATCCAAAAGACCAATCTTCCAAAACCTTTCAATTTCATGAATTCAAATTCCTTACTGATAATTTTGAGTTTAGGATGACAGTATATAAATTTTCCGACAAGAGCAAGTCTACAAGAAGAAGCAAGTATATTTGTTTCCACATCCGTGATATATAAAGCAAGTTTATCATTTTTCTTTCTCAATTGCTTTATAAAAGTATAATCTCCACCCAAGTTTAGAGTCTCATTAAAAGCATGAGCGAGATGACAAGCAAAAGAAATACCAGAATATCTGTCGCTAGCAACCGCAGCAACAAAGTTGCAATCTAACAGCATCTTAAAGAGGCAAATACACCAAAAGGAAACAACCTAATAGATGAAAGGAGAGATCTCACCAAGAGAAGAAGCTGAGAGAAAGAGAATCCCCATTAAATCCAAAGCAAACCCTAGCTGACAAAACCATCACGCTATATATATATATATATATATATATATATAACCTTAAAAGATCCACTGAAGTATGTACCAGGGAGGATTATATATATATATATATAATCCTCCCTGGTACATACTTCAGTGGATCAAACAAATTTGAAACCTGAGAAAGAAGATTATTCTCACTCTTAATTTCATTTACAGAGAAGGTAATATACCTACAAATTTTCTAGCAAAAAGTGGTGGAGAGTCCTAAAAAGTTTTTTTTTCTGCCTCACTAACCTCCTCTCTTAGTTTTTTGCTTCAGAGAGACATGTATAATGCCCCACACCTAAGAATTGTAACCACTTTGATCTCAATAGAAAATTTCTCTTTTGCCAATATATATATTACATACACCATAATTTTAAAATTATGCATGTAGCAAGTGATCCCAACTTTCTATATAGATAGAAGTAAAATGCGATTAATTCTCTTAATAGATATTCTTAATTTGCAATGGCTGCTAAAAACTTGATCCAAAGCAAAGGCTAGGGACATTTGGGATACTATGCAAGTTTATGTATCGTTATGAAGTAATATAGGACTTTTTGATTAAGCCCCAAATATCAAACTCAAAGGGAAAACTAGCAATATGCACTTTAAGAAATAAGAAATTTTAGATAACAAAAATCCTACTTAGCAAAATATTCTTACTTAAACATATGATCTTATAATAGGAAAGAAAATTTGATTCTTTTTGTAATTTTTGATAATTGAAAATAAAGTCAACAGCTAATTAACTTAAATAAATATTTGCAAGATGAAGGCAATATAAGTAAAATATCTTTTTCCTTATCATGAATCAGTGATAATAAAGAAATTTAGTTGTAGACGTATATTAAATGTGTTGTGCCAAAAAAAATTGGTTAATCTATAGTTTGAATAGTCTTGAAGACAGTTTAGGCAGGAAGGATACTAGCTCCCACTATTACTCTAGAGTTCCCTCTTCTCCCTCCACCTGAGGGCTAACATCTCGTATCAAAACCTAAAACTATAAATCAAATTGGGGGCTTTAGCCTGTCACTCTAAAGTCCTCTAATTCTACACCCTTTAAAATATATTTTTATATTTATTTGGACTCAACCCCATGAACTACATTCTCATTCATGAAATCAATGTGATTCCAACTACTTATTGACTAAGACAAAACCATCTTGAATCTTAATGTTCTCACAACAGGTATTAACATCTTAATTGGCCAAATAAAGAAGTAAATAAAGTGCAAAGTCTTGAATCATCACAACTTCCTCCAAAATTGAAGTCTAATACTTCACACAACTTCTTTTAAACATTTAATTACTTGTCATTTTAAGGAAAAATATAAAAAAAAACTACTCAAAATTCATGAAGAAATACAACCACATAAAAGTTTAAAAGTAGAAAATATGTTCCATGGAGAAAACACAACCACACATGAGATTAAAAGTAGAAATCATGCACATAAACAAGAATTCTAACTTATCTAAAATCATCTCCACAAAATGTCTTGAAGTTCCTTTGAATTCTCTTCCTTCTCTCACAATACAAACTAACACTTAAAATAAGATAAAATAAAATAAAGGTGGCCGGTGGCGGTGGTGTTGGGCGGCGGCGGTGGTAATGTGAACTTTTTGTGGGTGGTTGCTGGCCTCCTCTCTTGGATAATCTAAGTCTTTTCTTATAAAAATCCAAGGGCTGTCTTGGTGTCTCTTTAAAAAGGTGTCTCCATTCAATGAATCTTCTAGAAGCTGTCTCCTCATAAGACAATTGAATGAATTTTTGTGTATATGGGATTTTTGTGTCCATGAGCTATTTCACATGTTTTTCTCAAGGGTTGCTTCAAAAACCTCTTCAAAATTCTCAAACACCTCTTCAAAATTCTGCTCCAATTAATATTTCTTCAAATAACTAACTTTGACGCTTAAGCGCGAGGTACGTGGCACTTAGGCACGGAGCCTCCAGCGCTTAGGCGTGGATCTGGGCGCATAGGTGCCGCAGTTCATTTTGCACATTTCTTTAGTTTTGCTCCAAATTTGACCCTTTTTCACTCCTTTTAGCATTTTCCATGCATTTTATTTTACTTATAAGAAAAACACAAAAATACCTTTCATTAATGCGCAATATCTCAAAAATAGGTATAAAAATGTGTATAAAAATACTATTTATTTTAGATGTATCAAAATCACCCAAAAATGTTACTTGTCCTCAAGTGACCTTTTAATCTTTAAAAACCAACATAAGTAGATAATGCATATGAGTTTCTTTAGGAATTACTAAAATTTAGATTTATAAATATAATAGTCTATTATAAAAAAAATATTAGTAAATGAGATCAACTTAATGTTTAGAAATTATTAATGTTAAGAAGTATGAAAATATGAGTTCCTATCTAATTCAGAATCTAATTCAGAAATATAAATATAGAATTTAGGTCTTTTATTATCTCTACTTAAAAATTTTTATTAAGAATAATTTTACTTACCATATTATATTTTTAAGCTTAAGGGTTTCTCAAATCTTATACTTTAAAAAGATCAAATGTGAAACCAATTTTTGATTAGGCACTAATCCTTAAGCTTCTCCTCCCTTTTCTTCTTTTTTTTCTTTTTCTTTTTCTTTTTCTTTTCTTTTTTAGGCAAGGATTACTATATCTGGATAGACATTTAATGGTTTTGAATTCCACTTCTCCTTTCCTAAAACAAAGTCTTGATTTAAATCTTTTACTAATAAATATAATAATAGTTTTGAAAATTATTTTTAATTAAAGAAATTTAAGTATCAAAAATAAAAGTATAAAATTTTAAAAATACAATTTTTCTTACTAAAGATAGTTACACTATATTTAGCATTTTCTTCACTAAAAATTTTTAATTTAAAGTTTTTCTTCATTACTATAAATTTTATGTAAATTTTCTTACTTGTTTCTAAAATCAAAATTTTACTTCCCTAATATAACTTCATATACATAATCATTTTTCAAATCAAAAACAAATTTTGTTTGAAATACAATTGAGAACAAATAAACTTTTAAGTTTCTTTAAAATTTTTCACCCCCCTCCCAAACTTAAATTTCATAGAAATAAAAACATTTTAGCATCATATATAAATAAGCAGGAATGAAAACTAACTATAACATGCTTGCAGGAATTTTTATATCCTAAATATGCAAGTACAAAAAATTAAAAATAGGAGTAAAAAAATTAATTGATCAAATTTTAATTCTTAACATATAAATATTCATTAGACTTCTGTGCAGTGGAGTATAACTTAAAAACAAATAAACACACTAACAAACAAACATAATTACAATATAAAGAAAAATAACTGGTAGTAAATTGAAAATTTTAAACATGCAGTTTTAAGTAACAATTTAGCTAAATTCTAAACCTTTCTAAGATTCCAGAATTAAGTTCAACAAACACTAACTAAATACAACAAAACAACACAATAAACACAATTACTACCACTCAAACATACTAACTACACACAAAAATCCAAATGCAGTATAGTAGGTGTACTATACAAAACACAACAACTAAAACTAACAATCTCAACAATCTCAACTGTAAACGACAAAGTACAAAATACTTGTAAAATCAAAAGTTCATAACAATACATAAACAAAAAATAACATAAAATAGAAAACAAAACTACAAATCCAACTAAGCATCATCTTCATCATCACTATCATCACTACAGCTCAGTTACCTCTATTGAGATATCTAAGGTACTGAGGAAATACTACAGCTCAGTTACCTCTATTGAGATGCTCCATAGCTGTGTTGTACTCTTCCTCATAATCACTTCTTCTTTTCATATACCCATAAATATGCTCAGCAAAATGCTCTAAATTTAATGCCTTATCTGCTGTGTGATTGACATTATCTAAAATACTTTGTAATAATTCAGTCTGAGACTCATATCCTGAAGTTTGACCTCGTGATGTAGAAGCATGTGAAATAGAGGCTCGTGAAGTAGAGGCAGCAGAACTACTGGAGAATCCACCTTTCCAACCAAAAAGAGAATGATGTGAATAAGTCTTCACATTTACACTGGTGATGGGCTTCGGTGGCTATAGGACCTCTTCCCAGCTATCATATCTAACACCAGCCTGCTCACAACTAAAAGATCAAGGATGCAAATCCCAAACCTGTGGTAGTAACAACAATGGCAGAACTATTAATAACTTCATAAATCGATCCTCCAATATCAATCGGCTTGAACTGCTAAATACAGTAGTTTTAGGGTTGCTCTCTCTGGAGTCACTTCACTCAGATGATTTGTAGGAAGTAGACAAGCATAAATAAAATAATGTTATGCCTTTACATTGACATCCAACTTCAAGGCAGAAAAATTCACTCTTCTTTCATTTGTAATCTTCCATAATCCTCTCCCATCAGTTAAAAATGATATAATCTTGTCTAACTCCTCCTCAGTAGGACTATAATTTGCATAAAAACACAGTATTAGGAGGAAGATGGTAAAACTGATTAATTACCTCATGAAAAATTGTACTATCTTCCCTTGCACTATGAATACTTCTTCATCAGCCTCCGAGAGGTTTGTATAGAACTCTCGCACAATAGAGATCACGACGACAACAGAAAAATAACAGAACCACTCCCACTGGCGGCTAACAATCAACTCCTCCACGGCTCCTCCTGGACTTTTGAAACATTGCTTAGCAATCAGTTTCCTTGTGTGTAAAGCATCACTGTACCGATACTGAGCTCTCGAACTAACAAATTTACTAGAATTAAACAGAGTTTTTCATTTTATTCTTTTCATTCTTGGTGTCATTTTCTAAAAAAAATATATAAAATTCAAAATAAATCCCGCAATCAACTTCAAATCATAAAACACAACTCTTAAGAGCTTAAACTAACAAATCTATGCATTTTCCATCAATTTTTCCAAAATTTTCACCATGAATAGTGATTTTTTGGTAGATTATGAATGTGCTTAAAGTACAGGCTGAAAATCACAAATTTTTGCAAAGAAGTGAAGCTCTTACCTCAAGAAGATGAAATCTTACAAATTTGGCTTGAATCCACCAAAAAATCTTCAAAATAGGTGATGTCCTAGCCTAGAAATCGCGAAAAACTGTAGGTAGAAAATGAAGTTGGGGGAAAAATGGAAATTTTCGGACCCAAAATTCACTTAAACCCATTCGCGAACCAGTTTTCATGAATCGGCGCTTAAGCACGAATGGTTCAATGCTTAGGCATCAGTCTATCGGGTTAGTCAGCGCTTAAGCACGGGATTTGGCGCTTAAGCGCCAATGCACAATTTTTGATTTTTTTTCCATTGAAGTGAAATACACTCTAGCCTAATTCAACCAACCTTCTATGGTCTCAAAAACATTCTATATACTATTTTCTTCCCTATTGCTTTCTTTTAACTAAAAATTTCACCAATTTAAGCTAATTTGATTCACCACTAAATCATAAAATTTTTTCCAAACAAAACATTTACATTCATTCACAGATGATTACAAACATCTTTAAATACATAAATTCTCAATCCAAATAGTCTTGGAAGAGTCCAAATAGTCTTGGAAGAATAGTCTTGGAAGAGAAAATTCCTAACATAGACTCTAAACAAACTTAAACAGATAAAAACACTTTAAATCACTCTTAACATTAACAAACAACATTAAACACTCAAAACACTAAACAAAGAACTTAATCACAAACTTAATTCCATTCTTTAGTTTATGGAACAAATTCTGGCCTATCGTTAGTTTCTTCTTCAGCATTTGGAATGTATATCTGAAAGAATGGATGATGGTTAATAACTCTGGTTGAATCTTGTTCAATCCATTTATCCCTTAATACATGGCCTTGTCTGCTTCTTCTATAAAACTGGTATGGCTAAACTGCATCTTTAGTTTCCATCCCATATGATCCAGATGTACGTTAACTTCCATCACTTTTGTTTCAATTGAAGCCACGTTAGCCTCAATCTTAGTGATCTTCTCCACTATTCCTTCAATACTAATGGCTGGAAAACCGTTATACATCTCTTGCGCACTCTGACTAATAAACTTCTTTCTCATTACTTCCTCCTTTTTAAATCACTCTCCTAAGATGACATTTTTCCAAGATTCTCTCTTTTTCACTTAGAATTTAGGGTTAAACGAAGGTATGGTGAGATTTGTACTCATGCCCCCTTTAACGAAGGTATGGTGAGATTTGTAGGTATAAAACTCCCCCATAACTCCTAGGCACATCTTAGAACTGCTTTTACACATTCAAGCCAACCAATTTACAGTTTAGAACTTATAGAAATAAAAAATTTGCACATGTTTTTTAATTGTCGCAATTAAGCAGTGGATCTTGGCGCTTAAGCGCCAATGCTCAATTTAGCACATGTCAATTTAATGTCCAAACATTCGTTCTAACATGTCTAAGTCATAACATATTCGTTCTAACATGTCTAAGTCATCTTTAAAGGTCTTAAAATTATTACTAACCTAATATAAAATCAAAATACTACCAGAATTTTCTAAATCACACATAACAATATAACAACAAAAACAAATACAAAGATAACTATGGATTGCCTCCCATAAAGTGCTTGGTTTTACATCGTCAACCCGACGTAACAGTGCTTATTCTGGTTGACCCAACATCAGAAAATCATTTAAATTAAGTTGGTCACCTAAAAAGTAGTGTTTCAACCCGCGTAGGGATTAAACCTGTGACCATTCAGTTTAAATATTTTATCAATTTTAGGATCTTTGATTTCCATATCTCCATAGAGATAAACTTTCATCACAACAAATGAGCCCATCCACGTGGATGATTTTGGAATTTCTAATGGTGAAGGTTTCTTGTCTAGTTTTCTAAGAATAGTTAGTAGTAAAGTCCTATGGCTAGACTTTAGGCTACTAAAGAGGAAAAACTAAACCTCAACCAAAAATGAGGTCGATAATCTTAGCACTTTCATAAGATTCGTTTCTTATCTCTTCATGCTCATTCAATTGCAATAATCTTTTCTCACCAACATATTTCAAATTATAATTAAATTCCTTAATCCCCAATATGCTTTATGCTGAAGATTCAACTGGTAAATGACACGCTTTCCCAAATATTAGCCTGTATGGGGACATTCCTATAGAAGTTTTGTATGTAGTACTATAAGCCCACAAAGCATAGTCAATCTTAACTGACCAATCAATTTTGGTTGAATTCACAGATTTTTTCAATATTCTTTTAATTTCATGAATGAATAATTTAGCAAAACCACTTGTCCGAGGATGATAAGAAGTAGCAATTCTATGGTTAATATAATATTTCCTTAATCATTTCTCTATTATGGCATTTCTGAAATGACTGCATTTCTGAAATGACTTCCCCTGTCAGTTATGATCACTCTCGGCATCCCAAAATATATTTGTTCTTAAGAACTTTGCAACACTTCGAGCATTACATCGAGGTAAACCAACAACTTCTATCCATTTGGATACATAATCTACTGCTAACAATATATATAAATTTCTGAAAGATGGTATAAATGGTCCCATAAAATTTTATCCCCAAACATCAAATATCTCAACTTCTAACACATAATTGA
>NW_018165307.1:280589-286870 GCF_001263595.1 Phalaenopsis equestris | reverse complement strand
AATCTAGATTATAAATTTTGCTTGTTTTATCAACACAAAAATGTCCCCCAAAATCAGAATTATGACATTTTTAGATAATTTCATAAGTTTCTTCTAAAGGCACACATTTTCAAATAATAAGATCTTTCCCTTGTTTATATAAAAATGGGTCATCCAAAAAATAAGTCTTAGCTTCATATAAAAATTTCCTCTTCTGTTGGTATGTCATTCCATAGGGTATAATATCATTAATAATGAAGTTCACAATGTCTGCATACTATGGAACGCGCCACTCATTAATATTGAACAATTTTTCATCTAGAAAATGTTCATTAATCTCTTTTTCAAAATAGAGTAGTTTTTCTAATTCAAGCTTGAATAGATGATCAACTATTTGATTCTCAGCTCCTTTCCTATTTACTATTTTAAAGTCAAATTCTTGCAAAAGACCCATCGTATCAAACTAGGTTTTGCATCCTTCTTGCTCATTAAATACTTAATAGCAGAATGGTCTGTCTACACAATACATTTAGTTCCAATCAAGTATGATATAAATTTATCAAAAGCATATACAACAGCTAATAACTCTTTCTCAATTATTGTATAATTAATTTGAGCTTCATTAAGAGTTCTACTAGCATAGTAGATAACTTTGAAAATCTTATCTTGCTTTTGTCTTAAAACACCTTCAATAGCATAATCACTAGAATCACACATTAATTCAAAAGATTTTTCCTAATATGGTGCAGTGACTAATTTTTCTTTTTATGATTCAAAAGCTTTTAGACACTCATTATCAAAATTAAAAATTACATATTTTTCAAGTAAATGGCACAGAGGCTTAGCAATTTTTGAAAAGTATTTATTATATCACCTGTAGAGTTCAGCATGTCCTAAAAACTTCTAATTTTCTTGATACTTTTTGGTTAAGGTAAATTAGCGATCACTTGAATTTTTACAGGCTCTACCTCCATACCATTTTATGAAATTTGATGTCCCAAAACTATTCCTCCTGCTACCATAAATTAGAATTTTTCTCAATTAAGGACTAAATTTGTTTCTTCACAGTGCTTAAGAACTTTTGATAGATTTTCTAGACATGAGTCAAATGAAGTTTCAAACACTGAAAAATCATCCATAAAAACCTCAATTCCTTTTTCAATTAAATCACAAAAAGTAGCCATCATACATCTTTGAAATGTAGCAGGTGCATTGCATAAACCAAGGGTCATTCTTCTAAAAGCAAATGTACCAAAAGGATTGGTATAAGGACTGGTAAAAGTTATTTTATCTTGATCCTCAGGAGCTATTTGTATTTGGTGATAACCAGTATATCCATCCAAAAAATAAAAGTTTTTATACCCAGCTAGTCTATCCAACATCTGATTTAGAAATGGTAGTGGGGAATGATCTTTCCTTGTGACGAGATTTATTTTTCTATATCAATGCATATTCATCATCCTATAACTTATCTTGTTGGTATTAAATCATTATATTCATTCAAAGCCACAATTACTCCTCCTTTCTCAGGAACACAGTGAATTAGACTAACCCATGCACTATCTGAAATCGTGTAGATGCATCTAACCATGTTAAAATTTCTTTCTTAATAACTTATTTCCTAACATGATTCAATTCCCTTTTGGGATTAACCCTGGGTTTGCAGTTCTCTTCCATATGAATTCTATGCATACAAATTGAAGGACTGATTCCTTTTATATCAGCAATTGTCCATCCAAAGGCTTCCTTATAATTCTTTAAAATTTTCATCAAACTATCTTCTTCTTCAGTATTTAATTTCGAGGAAATTATAATAGGTAATGTAGAGAAATCACCTCAAAAGGCATACTTCAAATGTTCAAGAAGCAACTTTAACTCAAGCTCGGGAGGGTTTTCAATCGATGGACAAAAAGATGTTTCTTTTTCTGTTGCGTCCAAAACTTCAAAACTTTCTCAAACATAACTTGAATCTTCCTTATATAAATATTCATGTTGATCTAATTCCTCTTCTTGCTCGTGTTTCAACTCTTTCATCTCAGATTTATCTTCATAAGTTGTTTTCAAATGACATTCACTTAAATATCTTATCATATCCATTCTATAGCATTTAACTTTTGTAAGGTACTTCATTGATTTAGAAATATTAAATGTAACTGTTTGATCATTGACTCACATAGTTAATTCTTTTTTTTGTACATTTATCATTGCTCTACCAGATTGCCCTACCAGTGCCTAGGAAAGGTCTCCCCAAAATGATAGGTATCTCTCTATCTTCCTCCATATCTATCACAATGAAATCAATGGAAAAGATAAATTGATGCACTTTCACTAGGATATCTTCTATAAATCCTTTAGGATATGTTATTGATCTATCTACTAACTGCAGAGTTACAGTAGTAGGGGTTATTTCTCCTAATCCCAATCTTTTAAATATTGATAGTCACATAAGGTTGATGCTTGCTCCTAAATCACATAAAGCTTTCCCATAAATTTTGTCTCCTATTGCACATGGAATTGTAAAGCTACCAGGATCTTTAAGCTTTTAAGGAAGTTTCTTCTGAATAAGTGCAACAGTCTTGTTATCTTCAAACTTCCTTTTTCTGTTAAGAATATCCTTCATAAACTTCACATAGCTTGGCATTTGTTCTAAGGCTTCAACAAATGGAATGTTAATTGTAAGCTACTTAAAAATTTCCAGAAATTTTGAAAATTATTTATCCAACCTTTGTTGTTGAAACCTCTGAAGAAATGGAGGGGGTGATCTTTCCAAATCAACTTTAAGTGGAGAAATAGGTCTTTCTAAACCTTTCAGAGCGTCCTCTTTTGGTTCTTCAATCTCTTCTCTCTCTACTTCAATCTCTTTTTGAACTCTACTTTCCAATTCTCTCCCACTTCTAAGTTGAACAACTTTTACTTGCTCTTTATTATGGTCTTTTAGATTTATTTCTGTATTACTAGGAATTGTTTTTTGGGATCTATTACTTAATGAATTTGCTATTTGTCCAAGTTGATTCTCAATATTTCTAATTGTAACTCCTTGACTTTGTAACTGATTTCACATTTGTAACACCACTTCTTATATAAACAACTTCTTCTCCTTAAATTGTGAATTATTGTTAAAACCTGGAGGATAAGTAGGTCTATAATTACTATTCCCTTGATTGTTCTAGTTTCCGAATGGGTTTACTTGATTGTGCCCTCATTGCTGATTATTATTACCCGTAGTATTATTTTAATTGAAGTTGGGATGGTTCTTCCAAACTGGGTTATAATAATTTGAATATGGGTTATTCTGCTTGTTATTTATGACATTCAAAGTTTTTACTGATACTTGAGAATCTACCATTCAGCCTAATGAATTCTTTTCAATCATGGAAATTGAAAAAATTCATTCCAAATCGGTCTAACTTCCTTGAAATTGCAGCAACTTGATTTGCTAACATGGCAAAAGCATCAATTTCATGAATGTTAGCTACTTTCTTAAGATTTACCAAAGGCCATTGAAAATTAATGGTAGCCATCTCTTCTATTAAAACATAAGCATCATTAAATGGTTTTGACATCAAAGAACCACCAACAACGACATTGATAATAGATCTAAGAGATCCAGCTAATCCATTATAAAATATTGGAATTATTAACCAATTTGATATAGCATGGTGTGGACACTTTCTTAAGAGTTCTTTAAATCATTCCCATGCTTCATAAATAGATTCTCCTTCAAATTGACTAAAAGTTGTAATATCATTTTAACATGTATGTTTGGGGGATTTTGATACACCAAAAATATATGCATTTTTAGATTCATATTTTATACTTATTTTTGGTGATATTGTACTTTAATGGAAAGTATTTTTATGTTTTCTTGCAAGTTGTTGATTTTTAGGGCTTAAAACAAAAAGGAAGCAAAAATGATGAAATTTGGATCCAAAATGATGTTTTTGAGGAAATACTCAACACCGACAGCGCCAAGGTCAGCGTCGACGGTGCAGAAAAACCAAAAGCTGGAGAATTATTACTCCGCCGACATCGCCACACTAGTTCCGGCGGTGCCAAAGGTGGTTTAGACACCTTTTCTAGAAGGTTCGATGTATTTGGACAATTTTTCAAGAGTTTTTGGAGGCACCTGTTGGAGAACCAATCTTGGGCTTTATATGTGGCCCGTATTTGGACAATTTTTCAAGAGTTTTTGGAGGCACTTGTAGGAGAACCGATCTTGGGCTTTATATGTGGACGAAATTCATCAGGAAAGTGACTCCTTTTCGCTCCAAGACATTCTATCAGGCTCTCTTTTTGTCATTCTTCATAATCCATCTCCATTCCACCACCATATTGGAGTCCATTAGTGATTTTTCTTTTATATTTTAGAGTTTGTGTGGTGAGATTTAGTGTGAAACTTTCTGTAAGAGTATTGGAGAAGAAGAAAACAGAGAGATACCTTCTTCCTGCATTTCTAAGGAAACGCTACAAGGGATTTGCTTTGAGAAAGAGTTTCAGATAAGTTCTATTTATTTATCAGTGTTGTATGAACTTTCTTTTATATATGAAATTTGTGTTTTGTTGTGTCTTTCTCATGAAGTCTTAGTAGTTCACTCTATCTTTCTTCATACTCAGAGATATGGTGAAATGAAGAGATAAAATGTTGTGCTAATATTAAAATATAAAATAAATTGTGATGATTTTTCAACTCCAAACTTAATTTACATTTCAATATAACCAATTAAATTGTTAAAGGGAACATATGATCTGAGAAATAGAGTATGAGTTTACCAACAGAGTGAGGATCACATTTGATTTCATGGAGGAAAAATTCGTTCATGGAATTAAATGCAAATAAATATGGAAATATTCTTTGTTGGGTGTAGAATTAGAGAATCTTTAGGGTGATAGACTAAAATCCCTAATTCATTCCTAGTGTTTAAAAACTAAAGTTAGAGTTAGCCTTCAAGTGAACGGAAGTGGGAGCTCTGGAGTGGGAACCGGTATCCTCCTATCATAGACATAGATTTAGGGACTAAACCTAGGATTAACCAATGATTTTCTATGCACTGCATCAGGGTTGAGAATTATAATTGCTCCTATTTGCACAATATATATTATAAACATTTCTCTAAGCTCATTTCACCATAACCTCATTGTAGTGAGAAGGATGCTTTTTTACATAAGAAATTTTCATTACATAAACATAGTTAGTAGATTAGTCTTTACTTTTTAAACTTTGCATTTATGTTTTGCTAATAGTACTTTAGTTTTGATAACCTCTCAACATTCAAAATTAGTGATAATGATTTCGTTTGATTTTCTGTAAATTGCTTAGTAAAACTTATCATTGCCAATTTACTCCTCTATGGGATATGGGATCAATATTTGGGGATTAAATAGAAAGTCATTTATTACTTGATAACGATACGTATACTTACGTAGAATCTTGTTATTAATTGCCTATAATTATATATATTTTACACAACTTACTTTTTATATAAGGATCAAATTTTTGGCGCTATAGTGGTGTCAACTTCATAAATCCTTCCAAATAAAAAACCGAGATCAATTTTTTGGCGTCGTTACATGGAAAGGTAATGGTTAAATTTAGGTAAATTAGATAGTTTTGATAAATTAGGAAAGTTAGAGATAATAAATAAACTATTAAAATATATAAAAATATAAAAAATATAAAAAAAATCAATCAAAAATTCAACAAGAATTTTATTTAAGAGTATTTTAACAAAAAAAATTTTACTTTGCTTACTTTATTTGTTTATGCAAAATATTGGATCTGAAGGCTTAATACCTTACGATTCAGAGCTAGAACGTACTATTAGAAAAATTCAAAAAGAACAAAGAGAAATTAAAAATTTAAAAGAAATGGAAAATAACTTAGAAAATCCAATAAATGAGAATCGACAAAGATCTTTAAGAGATTATGCGAATCTGACAACAGATGAACTTCACTTGACTCTTCAAAATCTTGATGTTGCTGCTAATTCATTTGAGCTTAAACCTACTATTATCCAAATGACACAAAATAATCAGTTTGGAGGATCACCTACTGAAGATCCTAACTTACATCTTGCTAGTTTTCTTGAAATTTGTGCTACATTTAAGTATGATGGAGTGCCTGATGATGTTGTTAAGCTTAGACTTTTTCCTTTTTTATTAAGGGATAACGCCAAGGCTTGGTTAAATTTATTAGCACCTGGATCTATTAGAACTTGGGGAGAACTATTACAAAAATTCTTGGCTAAATATTTTTCACCCTAAAAAACTGCTAAGCTTAGAAATGATATTACATCTTTTTGTTA
>NW_018165307.1:278439-280532 GCF_001263595.1 Phalaenopsis equestris | reverse complement strand
AATGGATTAGTAGGATCACTAAGATCTATTATAGATGCTGCTGTGGGTGGATCATTAATGTCAAAACTTTTTGATGAAACATATTCTTTAATTGAAAAAATGACTACTAATAATTTTCAATGGCCCTCTGAAAGGGTAAATCCCAAGAGAGTTGTCAATATTCATGATTATGATGCAATGTCTATTTTGGCATCTCAAATTGCTGCTATTTTGCTGCTATTTTGGCATCTCAAATTGCTGCTATTTCTAAAAAGATTGATCAAATAGGAGCGAACTATTCATAAAACCCCCAGTATTAGAGTAAAATTCACTAGGACAGGTTGTTGATACTCAACCATATTATGAAACTTTAAACGTTATAAATAATCAAAATAACAATCCTTATTCTAACTATTTTAACCCTAGATGGAAAAATCACCCTTATTTTAGTTAGAATAATTACAAAAATCCGGTGAATCCATCCGAAAATCTGAACAATCAAGGAAATCCTAATTTTCAACCTTATTATCCTCTAGGATTTAACTCCAATCCTAACCCACAAGTTAAGGAAAAGAAGTTGATGATGGAAGAAGTGATGTTGAATATGGGAAATCAAATACAAAATCAAGGGGCTTCAAGTAAATCAATTGCAAAATCAAGGGGCTGCTATTATAAATATTGAAAATCAAATAGGGCATATTGCTACTGCACTTAATAACAAGCACTCAGTAACAGACCTTTTGGAATTCTTTCGAGTGCGGTAGAAGTTAATTCAAAAAATCCAAATAAGGAGAAAATTAAAGCTATTCAATTACGAAGTGGAATTGTAGGTTAAACAAGGATCCAAAGAGAAATTGAAGTTGATGAAGAGAAGGAAGAAATGGAAAATGATCAACATGAACATGAATAAACACAGGTTCCTTTAGAAAAACCATTTACTCCATTTCCTCAAAGACTGAAGCAGAAAAATAAAGATAAACAATTTACAAAATTTTTGGAAATCCTTAAAAAATTAACAATAGATATTTCTTTTGTTGAAGCTTTATAACAAATGTCAAGTTATGTGAAATTTATGAAGGATGTACTAAATAAGAAAAGTAAATAAGGAAGTTTACAGATCATGAGATCATTGCTCTAAGTGAAGAGTGTAGTGCTATTATTTAGAAAAAGCTTCCTGAAAAATTAAAAGATCCTGGTAGTTTTACTATTCCTTGTACAATTGGTGAAAAGTTTTATGGAAAAGCTTTATGTGATTTAGGAGTGAGTATCAAACTTATGCTCTAATCAATTTTTAAACATTTATATTTGGGAGAAATTTCCCTTACTACTGTAACTCTTCAGTTAGCTGATCGATCAATAACTTACCCAAAATGAGTTATAGAGATTTCCCTGTAGATTTTATAGTATTGGATATGGAGGAAGATAAAGAGATTCCTATTATTTTAGGGAGACCATTTCTTGCAACATGAAGAGCTGTAATAAATATGTGAAAAGAAGAATTAATAATGAGAGATAATAATCAAGAAGTAAAATTTAATATAGCAAAAGCTATGAAATATCATGTAATAGAAAAAAATAATGAATGTTTCAGGATGGAAGTAGCTGATTATCTGAGTAATGAATAGTTTAAGAATGAGTGTGAAGATACATTAAAGTAAGGAGAAATTTTTGAGAATAAAGATGAAATAAAAAAAGAAGATTTGGATTATATTCAGGGAAAATTTGAAACGTTACAATTGTTGGAAAACGATAGTAAAAATCTTATTCCTTCAAGTATTAAACCACCTGAACCTGAATTAAAGATATTACCTACCCATTTAAAGTATGTATTTTTAGGAGAGTCATCTACATTACCTATTATTATATCTTCTAAGTTAATTGAAATTCAAGAAAAAAAGTTGATAGAAATATTGAACAAGTATAAAAAGGTTTTTGGATGGACTTTAGCAGATATTAAGGGAATTAGTCCTTCAATTTATATGCATGAAATTTTATTAGATGAACAATATGAACCTACAATAATGAAATAAGTTGTTAACAAAGAGATTTTAAAATGGTTAGATGTTTGAGTTATATATCATATTTCAAATAGTGCTTGGGTAAGCCCAATTAAG
>NW_018165307.1:277279-278341 GCF_001263595.1 Phalaenopsis equestris | reverse complement strand
AGAAAATATCACTTTCCTTTACCCTTTCTAGACCAAATGTTGGATAGATTGACTGGGAATAAATATTATTGCTTTTTAGATCGATATATCGGTTATCATCAAATTCCAATTGCTTCAGAGGATCAAGAGAAAACAACATTTACAAGCCTATATGGAACATTTGCTTTTTGTAGAATGTCTTTGGACTGTACAATACACCTGCAATATTTTAAAGATGCATGATGTCAATTTTTAGCAATTTTATAGAACATGGAATGGAAGTGTTTATAGATGATTTTTCTATATTTGGGACTTCATTTGAGTTATGTCTTAATAATTTAGAAAAAGTTCTGGAAGTATGTGAAAAAGTCAACCTTGTATTAAATTGGGAAAAATGCCAATTTATGTTTGCAGGAGGTAATGTGCTTGGGCATAAAATTTTTGAAAAAGGTATGGAGATAGATCCTATAAAAAATTCAAGTTATAGAAAAGTTCCACCACCTACTAATGTTAAAGGGTTGAGAAGTTTTCTAGGACATGCTGGTTTTTACAAGCGCTACATAATTTTTTTTTAAAATAACTAAGCCGCTATGCCAACTTAGAAAAATATAAGAAATTTGATTTAGATGAGGAATGCATAAAATAATTTGAATTATTAAACAAAAAATTAGTCACTACACCTATAATAGCACCACCTGACTGTGAAAAATCATTTGAAATACTGTGCTATGCTAGTGATTATGCTATTGGGGTTGTATTAGGACAAAGGCTGACAAAGTTTTTAAAGTTATATATTATGATAGTATGACTCTAAATAATGATCAAATTAATTATAATTCTACTGAAAAAGAATGGTGTACCGTGGTATGCAGATATAGTGAATTATATTATAAGTGATATTTTATCACCTAATATGCAAAATCCACAATTAAAGAAATTTATATATGATTCAAAAGACTATTTTTGGGATGATCCATATTTATATAAATAATGTAAAGATCTAATTATTAGAAGATGTGCGTCTTATGAAGAAACTCAACAGATAATTGAAAGATGCCATGATTTTGAATTTGGAGGACATTT
>NW_018165307.1:271335-274359 GCF_001263595.1 Phalaenopsis equestris | reverse complement strand
TGTGTTTGTAAAAAGTGTATTTTCATATATAAAAGTTAGATAATTGTTGTTTGTGAAAATGATTGTTTGTGAATGTTTATTTGTGAATTATTATTAGATAAAAATTTGTGTTTAAAAATACTAAAAAAACTTTGGAGTAAATTAAAAGAAAATTAAAAATTTGAAAAAACAAAAATCGTGAATTTCAGGCCTTCAGCGCTGATGGCAATGGCATGGGTGCCGACGGCGCCTTCGACCCGAGAGCAGTAATAACCCCTTTAATTCGCGATTTTCACCACAAAACCTCCATTTTTACCCCTAAAGTCACCTTCAACCTTCAGTTTTCACACTTTGGGCTTGATTTTGGGCAGATTTGAGGCGATTTAGAGGTAAAGGAACTTCAAATTTCATTATCTCTAGGTAAGAGCTACACTTTAAAGTAAAAATTTTTTATTTTCACCAAAGATTTTTCTCACATTGCCTGGATCCGAAAGTTTTGTTTCTTGGAGAGATTTTGAGAAAATTCTTTCTTGAAAAACTTTTACTTAGTGGATTTAAGTTTAAAGTGCTTTACATTTTGATTTTCAGAATTTTGGAATTATTCATATTTTTATCTAATATTTGAAGATTTCATATGACACTTAGATCAAGCAAAAGAAAAATAGAATATGACGAGCAAAAGTTTGTTAGCTTTAAATTTAGTACTCGATTTCAAAATCTTCAAGAATATAAGAAAGTGATTCCGGATAGAGGTTTCAAAAATATGGGAGGAGAAGTTGAACGATTGATTATCGTTTGGCAGTGGGAAAACTTCTGTTATTTTACTGTCAATACGATAATTGGGATAGTTATGGAATTTTATGCCAACTTTCTGGAGGCTTCTGATGATTTTATTTTTTTTTTTTTGAGGAAAAAGGGTGGAGTTTACTCAATTTTATCAGTTAGAAGATGTTTTTAGACGCTAGTATCATTCATTCTCTGCCACAAATGAGGCCTTAGAAGAGGTTATTACTTTTCTGACCGGTGAGAAAGGGGCTTGGAAAGTCAACTTTCCCCTTTCTATAAGAATGGAGTTAAAGTCAACTTTCCCCTTTCTATGTTAAATGTAGTATCTAAGGCCTAACATTATTTTATTTTTGGGAGGATGATTCCAACCAACCATTATAGTGAAGTGACCAAGGTTGGAGCCATCCTGAACTACTGTATTCAACAAGTTATGTCAACAAGTTGTGGTTATAAATGTAGGCTCTATCATTTATATGAAAACTCGATCTATTGCTCTGGGAGAGACCGCTTGTGGATTGGCACACCCTGCTCTCATTTATACACTTTGTGAGCATGCAGAAGTTGAGATTGGGCCTGCAAACATTAAGACTTATGAGTCCCGTATTGATTGAAGATCTGGAAGTAAGGTCATTGATATTACTTCGGATATTCCTTCTACTTTTAGGAATTAGGAACCCTACTTTTAGTGAGCCTACTTCAAGTGACCTCAGTAATAGGAAGTTATTGGACCAAATGATGATTTAGCAGGGAGATATTTTGAAGATGAATCATATCATGCAAAACATGAATGCCAGAAATGCTCATACAGAAGATCTGATTCACTAGAAGTTTGAATATGATGCTTCTTATGATGATGCTTTAGTGAAATACCTGAGGG
Organism: Phalaenopsis equestris; assembly: GCF_001263595.1. NCBI lineage: Eukaryota > Viridiplantae > Streptophyta > Magnoliopsida > Asparagales > Orchidaceae > Phalaenopsis > Phalaenopsis equestris. The sequence goes on along the minus strand of NW_018165307.1, from coordinate 272,717 downwards.
GTGATCATACAGTTCAGTTCCCTATTCACCCTGTTTATACTCCATATCAACAGCAGGAGTTAGATGTTCATGATGAAGAAGATGATGACTGGTGATCTTTTTGTTTGTTTATTTGTTTGTGTTGTACTTTGTAATTATATTGTTTGTTTTGTGATATTGTTGAGACTCTGTTGTTATATTGTAATGTGAAACTGTAATGTGTAAAACTGTTTTCATTTCTAGAATTTAATTTAGTCTATTGTTAGTTTCAGCACTTTATTATATGTATTGTAATTAACTCTTTCTCAGCAAATTTTATATATATTATGTGCAATTTAATATTTTAAACCTTGTAGTTTTTCATATTAGCACCTGCAGTATTGCAGAATTTATTTGTAAAAATCAGAGTCTTCAACACGTATGAATTTCTTTATGTATTTAATGCTTTCTTTCACCCTTTTATTTTTAAAGTTCTTCGTGTAAATCTTTTAAGAAAAATTAAGTTTGAGGGGAGAAAAATTATTTAAAAAAAAGAAAAGGGAGAACTTAATTTTATTTGTCATCACTTAACTATATTTTCAAAAATTTTAAATTTAACATGACCTTTGGTATTAGGGGTTAACTTTAGATAACTATATTTCTGAATATATAGTAAATTTAAGTAAAAAAATTTCAATAATAAATGTTAATTCTAGAGACTAAGATATTTGGTAAAAGAGAATAAGACTATGTTTTTTTCTATTTTAAGTAAAGGAATTTGTATTTTTGAAGTATTAAAAATCTTAAAAGATTCATGTAAAAAGAAAAGAATTAAACTTTATGTATATTTTAAGTTAATATAAATTTGTTAAGTGAAGAAATGTAAAAAGTTTTTAACTTTAAAAAGAGGATAGTGATGTTCAAAATCATTAAAGGTTATCCAAATATAGTAATCCTCACATACATAAAAAAAAGAAGAAGAAAGAAAAGAAAAAGGGGATTAACAATGATCCTAAACAGTAAAGAAAAAAAAAAGAAAAGAAAAAAAAAGATGTGGGAAGAAACTTGAGGAGATGCCTAATTAAAAATTAGCTTCACTTGAATCAACTTAAGGAAAAAAACTTGGACACATTTTCTAAACTTTTTATTTGAGTATTAGCTTAATCATTAGTAAAGTTTTATGAAGTTCTTTTTCATGTAAATTTTCTAAGTGATTTTAATATGAAAAATTGCAATTTTTCTTGAAAGAAATAGAGGATCAGAAATCTTAGACTTAATTACTGAATATCCTAGCACCTTTAGTATTAACTGGAGTTGTTTTGAATTTTTCTTAAGTTATACTATTATGTTTAGAGAACTTAAATATAGAAGTCTAGATATTAAATTCTTTACAATAAGTCATATTTTTATGTAGTAGAGGAGTT
>NW_018165307.1:269804-271036 GCF_001263595.1 Phalaenopsis equestris | reverse complement strand
TTCAATTTGCTTATCTGTCACTAATAGGCAATTGAAATAAATATGTAATTTTAATAACTCTTAAATAACTAATTCTACTAATAAAGTTTCTAATGTGAAATTCAATATTCAAGAAAACATCCTTCTCCTTGTCAAGAAATTAAAGTGAATGGATAAAGTGAATCAGTTCAAATTCTATTATGCCAAATAGGAGCATACATATTCTTTACACTTTGGTCCAGGCATAAAGAACATTGACTAAAATCCTATTCTTGTCTATTGAATCTGTGGCTAGGCTGGGAGGATACCGGCTTTCACTTCGGAGCTCCCAGGTTTTCCTCACCCGAGCGCTAACATCTACACTTTAACACCCAAACGATAGGACCAAATTGGGGATTTTAGTGGGTCACTCTAAAATCTCCAATTCTACGCCCAATAATATTATTTCCCTATTTATTTGCACCCAACTTCCTAGGGATTTAACCTTCTTGAATTTTTGATGTAATCCTCACTTTAGTTGTAAAACTTAACATATTTTAACAAATTAACTCGCCATATTGAAAGTAAATTAAGATCGAAGTGAAAAGGTCTTCACAGTTTCTTAAACATTTTCATGGCTTCACCAATTCAAATCACCATTTCACAAATGTCAAGATAAGGACAAAGACAGAGAAAACTACTCTGATCTCTTCAGGAAAACACAACAAAACTCAGAATTCATATTCAAAATCAAAGTCAAACAAACTACAATAAGTAAATAACTTATCTCTAATTCCTTCCTAAGCAAACTCCTCAAAGTTCCTCTGAGTCTCTTCTTTTCGTTACAACACACAGAATTTCTCTTCAAAGTAGCAAGGAGGAAGAAATCTCTCACAATCTCTCAGGAAGAAATCTCTCACTTTCCCTCAACTCTTACAATCTCTTGAAGAATTCCTCACAATCTAACCCTAAATTAAACTCTCTACACACTACTAAAACTCTTGGATGCTGTTCAAACCTTTGAACTCCTCAAAATCTCTTCAATTTATAGTCAAAATTTTCTTTTAAAGTTGTAGAAGAGTTTTTCCAAGAGTTGCCTAAGCATCCCTCAAAAAATCGTCCACATTCAATGCACCTGTTGAGATAACCGTTGATCTCACTGTCGGTGGCCTCGAGGGTATCGTCGATGGGCCTTCTAAATTATTTGATCTGGAGTCTCGGGAAATTCTTACCGTCGGCGCCATTGGGCTCGTCATCGGCGCCCTAGTTCAAAT
>NW_018165307.1:268193-268616 GCF_001263595.1 Phalaenopsis equestris | reverse complement strand
TTTAGGCATTTTCATCATTCTGAAATTTTTGCAGTTCTTCTCAATATTTCTACTTCACTTGGTCTGTAACATTAGGAGCTTTCTATACATATAAATCATTAGAGAATTTGCTGGGTAATGAAATTCTTAAATAAGTACAAAACTAAACATTATACAAATACAATATTTCACTAACATATTCAAAATACTAAACAAAAAATAATTACAATTAAAATGAAAAATAAAAATCACATCACGTTACAATTTAACACATTTCAACTATCAAACCAAAAAATTATAACAATAATTAAAAATTATATATTTGCAACATAAAAATAAAAATGAAAGTACAAACACACACAAACATCCATTTCTATTACAAAAATTACAAAAATAAAAGTAAAGGTACATCAACTTCTATCATATGTCAAAATTCCAAACTAT
>NW_018165307.1:264809-267931 GCF_001263595.1 Phalaenopsis equestris | reverse complement strand
AGGAAGGTCATAACTAGTAGAGGGGATATCTCTACTAGTAGAAGGTTCTTGAGTCCTACTCCCTGTTCTCCATTTTTCATGAGATTCATATGTCCTTAAATTAGCTTTACTAATGGGTTTCATAGGGTAAACCCATTCTTCATCATCTTTAGCTTCCACTCCAAAAAGTTGGCATAGTGCATAAATGAGGCCAGAATTTCCCAGACCTCCACTTGTTTCACTTCTTGCTACGGTCAATATATTCTTAAAAATGATTCTCCCCACATTTATATTTCTATTATTCTGAATACAGAAATTTAGGATAGCTCTATCTCTTGTTACTTCACTATGGTGATAGGTAGGTAACAAAGTAGAGGAAATAAAATAGTGCCACACTTTAGATGTGGCATTCAACATGGAAGCAGAAAAATTTACTCGTTCTCGTTGCTTTATTTTCCATGTTCCTTTCCCATCAGTGATAAAGTTGATGACATCATTTAGCGGGACTTCCATCGTACTAAAGTGTACTGAAGGTTTCATACTGAAGGTTTCATAATGACAGCTATAGGAGTTTGGGACTTCATAAAAGGAGTTAATGCGGGTGGCACTAAATTCAACAGAAAATCCCCACACTTGAACGATTCCGTCCTCAGAATTGAACACATTAGCATAAAATTCTTTCACAATATTTGCAGCAGCCTTATTGGTGGTATAACAGAAATTTTCTCACTTTCGCTCGGTAATAACTCGATCATGTATACATTTCTTTCCTTCAAATACTCAAGTAAATCTTGATTGAGCCTTTGCATTGACGAAGCGAGACTCGTCAAACTCAAGTCGCCTCTTTTGTCATGGAGCCATTTCAATATAATCAAAATTATAGAAAAATTCCTAAATATACTTTAAATATGCAAATAATGGCTTCTAAGAGTGACTCTAAGAGTTCAAACCTAAATTCCATGAATTTCTTCCCAATATTTTCTTCACATTCTCAAAATTTTCGGATCTTCTCAATGTGGAAGAAATTCACGGTGAAAATCAAATATTTTTAGGTTGGAGTGAAGCTCTTACCAAGAGATGATCAAATCTGGTGTCTAAATGCTTTGAAATCACCCCCAAATCCAAGATCTTCAAGCCCTAGATCAAAGTTTTTGTTTTACGAGGAAGGGGATGATGAATAGTGGCGGTTGACTGGTTAAAATTGCAGTTAAAGGTGTTTTTTTGGGATCTCGTCGTCGGCGGGGTCTTCGGCGCCATCAGCGAGCTCTATTGAATTAATATCCTATGTCTTGGGAAAAGTCCGCCGTCGGCGAGCTCTATTTGAATTGGTTCAATTTCTAGATTTTTGTGATTTCGATCAATTTCAAGCCTCAACAACATCCGTTCAAACATTGTAGACACAAACTTTAAGTGATTACATGATGTACTAACACAAATAAACATTCACAACACAAAACATCACAATTATATATAAAATCCAAGGGTTACAATACAAGTTACAAGACACACCTAAGTTTGGTATTTTCTCAACCTTAATAGATCAATTCAACGTCGCAATCCAAGCCACGACACTTAAAATGCTGAAAACAAACATCCTATGCTCAATCTCAACTATACAGAGATCTAAAAGCAAAATTCAAAAGCAAAGAAAACATAAATTTCAAATCAAATTACACACATAGACATACAGGTAGCAAGGTAAATCTACCACTCTTCCGATTTGAGATCACCCATTGATTGAACATGAACGAAGAGGTTATAAAAGGGTCGGTATGGAAATTCTTTAGATGGAAATTCTTCAGTAGAGTTCTCTTCTATCAATCTCATGTTTCTCATCAATCGTATCAAACTATCTTTAATATGTCAAGAGTGAGAAAATTGTTCTTTCATCCTCCAGTCTAGATGATCAAAAAAATCAGAGATATTGTTAATTGCATTCATAATTCTTAATTGCATTCATAAAATTTTGTACCTCTTTCTCCAATTTCTTGATTCTGAGTAGGATCACTAGTGTCTTGTTTGGAACTAAAGGTTGAATAAATAGTGAATTCTGAGACAATTGATCCACCATAATAGTCATATCATTTTCAACTTCATTGGCTGGGAATCTCTCAGTTGGGTCCCAAGGCTTCCAAGGGAGAAGAACATTTTCCCAATTCTCATAAGATACTTGGAACTGACTGCAAAGTAAGAAATCGTGGAAGGATGTCAAAGCCCATAAGTTGATCCATGAACCATCAGGCCCAAAATAGACTTCACAATGATCGATCCAATATCGATCGGCAGTCCCATTTGAATGCAGTAATTCAGAATATCACTTTCCTTAGAAACTTTACCGATCCTCATTGTCGGCAATAATTTTGTAGAAATGAAAAAGTGCCAGTGTTTTGAAATGGGGTTTAGAAGTGTCGCAGAAAAATTAACATATCCGTTTTCTCTCATTTCCCAATCTTCAGTTTCGTCCGTTAAATATTGGTAGATTTCATTCATTAGATTTCTTATCGGGACGAAGTGGAATAATGGCAGACATGAACATTCTCGATCATATATAACTCATTAATCTGTGCAGGAGTAAAAGTTATCCATCTACCTCACACATAGACAACTCCCTGGTTGATTCCATGCAAATTAACATAAAACTCCTTCACCATAGGAACAACTACGGCGGTTGTAGTGTAGCACAACACTTCTCATATTCATCGCACAATCATCTCTTTAACTGCTGTTGAAGGATTATTCAATCTTCAATTCACAAATCCTTTTTCCTTATTAATCTCTTCTTTGTCAGTACTTTGTTTAAGATTCGTTGTGCCTCAACACTAATGAACTTTCTCCAGCTGAACACTTGAAATCTATAGTTTTTAGGGGAATTGGACGCCATAAGGATGAATTTGGTGGAGTTTCAATTCATTTTTAGGGAAATAAAAACTTAGGAACCAAATTTTGAAGTTTAAAAGGAGTAACTCCCGCCTAAAACTGCCAAAAACCGTCATTTCAAACTCCAAAAACCGTCGTCCCGCCGGTCTCACCGTCGGCGGCGTCGAGGCCGCTGTCAACGAGCCTTTGGAATATATTGTCTGGAGTCTCAGGAAAAACCGGCCGTCGGCGGCGTCAAATGCACCGTCCGCGCCCAAGGCAAAAAA
>NW_018165307.1:259779-260761 GCF_001263595.1 Phalaenopsis equestris | reverse complement strand
TTCACATCTTCATCTTTTGGTCATTTTCACTCCAAATTCGCTCCTTTTTGCATTTTTTGCTCCAATGACTATAATTCATCATTCCTGTAATAAGACATCAAAAATACCTTTCTTTAAAGTGCAATATGATCAAAATCAATGTAAAATAGGTATGAAAATCTCAACATATTTTCTTTTGGTCACAAGTAACATGTAAGTTTGGGGGATTTTGATACACCGAAAAAATATGCATTTTTAGACCCATATTTTTTACTTATTTTTGGAGATATTGCACCTTAATGGAAGGTATTTTGATGTTTTACTGCAGGTTGTTAATTTTTAGGACTTAAAGTAAAAAGAAAGCAAAAAGGATGAAATTTGTAGTCAAAATGATGTTTTTGAAGAAGTACTCAATGCCGACCGCACTAAGGGCAGTGTCGATGGCGCAGAAGAACTGAACAACTAAAATCTTTACTCAGCACCGACGACACCAGACTAGCGCTGACGGCACCAAAGGCGGTTCAACCCTCGTTTCTAGAAGGTTCGATGTATTTGGACGATTTTTAAAGAGTTTTTTGGAGGCACCTCTTGGAGAACCGACCTTGGGCTTTATATGAGGCCGAAATTCATCAGGAAAGTGACTCCTTTTCACTCCAAGACATTCCACCACGCTTCATTTTTGCCATTATTTCCATCTTCATTCCACCACCATATTGGAGTCCATTAGTGATTTTTCTTTTATAGTTTAGAGTTTGTGTGGTGATATTTAGTGTGAAACTTTCTCTAAGAGTGTTGGAGAAGAAGAAAAGTGAGAGATATTTTCTTCCTGCATTTCTAAGGAAAGGCTACAATGGATTTGCTTTGAAAAAGAGTTTCAGATAAGTTTTGTTTGTTTATTAGTGTTGTATAAACTTTCTTTTATATATGAAATTTGTGTTTTTTTTGTGTTTTTCTCATGAAGTCTGAGTAGTTCACTCTATCTTTCTCCCTACTCTGAGATATG
>NW_018165307.1:254629-259210 GCF_001263595.1 Phalaenopsis equestris | reverse complement strand
GGGGGGGGCTGGGGGGGGGGAGCAGATTTCTTTCTAGCCTAGCCACAGATTTAAGGACTAAACCTAGGATTAGCAATGATTTTCTATGCACTGTATCAGGGTAGAGAATTATAATTGCTTCTATTTGGCACAATACATATTATAAACATTTATCTCATCTCATTTCACCAGAACCTCATTGTAGTGGGAAGGATGCTTTTTCACATAGGAAATCTTCATTACATAAACATAGTTAGTAGATTAGTATTTACTTTTTAAACTTCACATTTCTGTTTTGCTAATAATTAATTACTTTAGTTTTGATAACATCTCAACATTCAAAATTAGTGACAGTGATTTTGTTTGATTTTCTGTAAATTTCCTAGTAAAACTTATAATTACCAATTTACACCTTCCATATGGGATCAATATTTGGGGATTAAATAGAAAGTCATTTATTACTTGATAACAATACATATGCATGCGTAGAATCTTGTTATTAATTTCCTATAGTTATATATATTTTACACAACTTATTTTTTATATAAGGATCAAGTTTTTGGCACTGTAGTGGTGTCAACTTCATAAATCCTTACATATAAAAAATCTGGATCACATTTCTAAGCTTCACAGTCATTGATCGTGGAAAATATTTAGCAAGGTATTTTTGTGCTAAATCACTCCACCAAGTTCTGATAGATCCAATTCTGATAGATCCAAGTGATAATGAATGTAACCATATCTTAGCCTTATCCCTCTATGAAAAAGGAAATAATCTAAATCTTATGGCATCATGTGATACACAACCATATTTAAATGTAGCACATAATTCTAAAAAATTGGCAAGATGTAAATTTAGATCTTTAGTTGGTGCTCTCCCAAACTAATTATTTGATACCATTTGGATAATAGTGGGTTTAAGCTCAAATGAATTAGCCACTACAGTGGGGTTTTGAATACTACAATGAAGTTCATCCACCATAGTGTGCATAATCTCTTAATTGTCTAAGCTCTTCAACATTTTGATTATTTTGATTTGTAATTTCTCAAAAATTTTCAGTAATTTTTAATTTTTTTAATTTTTCTAATAGTTCTTTTTAATTTAGAATCATAAGACACTAATTCTGCAGAATCTGATTTACACATACATTACTATAAAACATAATAAAATAAAATAAAGTGAAAAATAAAAACACACAAACAAAAATGTTATATAAAAATTGCAGAATCTGATTTACACATACATTACTATAAAACATAATAAAATAAAATAAAGTGACAAATAAAAGCACACAAACAAAAACGTTATATAAAAACAATACTACAGTATTCTTAAAATAAATCTTAAATTTTTAAATAAGACTTACTTAAAATTTTGTCATCCAAAAAATTCTTTTTGAAAATTTTTGCAAATTACTAATAATTATTTTCCTTTCTTCCCCGGCAACGGTGCCAAAAACTTAATCTCAAATTTCTATATATATATAAGTAAAATGCGATGTATGCGATTAATTTTCTTAATATATATTCTTAATTTGTAACAGCTGCCAACAACTTGATCCAAAGCAAAGGTTAGGTAAATTTTTCACTTTGAAGCAAATAAGAATGCGATTATAGTATTTCAATATAGGATACTACGCAAAAATATGTATCATTATCAAGTAATATAGAACTTTGCTAATTAAGTCCCGAATATCAAACCCACGGGAAGGATTAGTTTTAGATGACAAAATACTTAACAATTTATATTCTTACTTAACTTAAGATGTTAAATTAGGAAGGAAAGTTTGATTCTTTTAGTAATTTTTATTTAATTTAAAAATAAAGTAAGTGACTAATTAACTTAACTAAAATACTTGCAAGATGAAGGCAATATAAGTAAAATATCTTTTCCTTATCATGAATAGGTGATAAATATAGAAAGTTAGTTGTGAATGTATTCTAAATCTGTTGTGTCAAATAGGAGCAATAATATTCTTTACCCTTATTTACCCTTCTTTACCCTTACCAGAGATGCTATAAAGAACATTAGTTAATCTATAGTTTGAATAGTCTTGAAGACCGGCTAGGCAGGAAATATACTAGCTCACACTCTAGAGTTCCTTGTTATCCCTCCACCTGGCGGGGTACTCATTTCCCTCCACCTGGGGGCTAACTTCTCGTAAAACCTAAAACTATTATAAATCAAATTGGAGGCTTTAGCCTGTCACTCTAAAGTCCTCTAATTCTACACCTTTTAAAACATATTTCCCTATTTATCTGCACTCAACCTCATGAACTACATTTTCATTCATGAAATCAATGTGTGATTCCAACCATTTGTTGATTGAGACAAAACTATCTCGGATCCTACATGTTCTCATAATAGGTATTAACATCTTAATTAGCTAAATCAAGAACTAAATGAAGTGCAAGGTCTTGAATCATCACAACTTCTGCTAACATTTAAGTTTAATACTTCACACTACTTCCTTTAAACATTTAATCACTTATCATTTTAAGGAAAAAGATAAAGAAAACTACTCATAATTCGTGGAGAAATACAACCACACAAGAGTTTAAAAGTAGAAATCATGTAGACAAACAAAAAATCTAAATTAAAAACCAAGTGTAGTCACAAAGATAAACATTTAACTCAAATTAAAAAAAAAAAACTCCACCAAATGTCTTGAAGTTCCTTTGAATTCTCTTCCTTCTCTCACAATACAAACTAATACTCAAAATAAAATAAAATAAAATAAAGATGGCCAGCGGCAGCCGCGATGGACTGACCAGCGGCAATAATGTGAACTTTTGGGGTGGTTGTTGAACGCTTCTCCTAGATAATCTAAGTTTTTTCTTATAAAAATCCAAGGGGTGCGTTGGTGTCTCTTCAAAAAGGTGTCTCAATTCAATGAATCTTCTAGAAGTTGTCTTCTCATAAGACAATTGAATGAATTTTCATGTCCATGGGTTATTTGCCATGTTTTTATCAAGGGTTGCTTTACAATTGAATGAATTTTCATGTCCATGGGTTATTTGCCATGTTTTTATCAAGGGTTGCTTTAAGCACCTCTTCAAAATTTCACTCCAATTAATATTTCTTCAAATAACTAAATTTGGCGCTTAAGCGTGAGGTACCTGATGCTTAGGTGCGGAGCCTCTGGCGCTTAAGCGTGAATCTGGGTGCTTAAGCGCCCAAGTTCATTTTGAACATTTCTTCATTTTTACTTCAAATTTGACCCTTTTTTCACTCCTTTTAGCATTTTTCATCCATTTGATTGTACCTACAAGAAAACACAAAAATACCTTTCATTAAAGTGCAATATCTCAAAAATAGGTATACAAATGTGTATAAAAATACTATATATTTTAGGTGTATCAGGAAGCTAGGTCATAGGTAAGGTCAACCCTTTTCATAATCCATTTTAGGTGATACCCTTTAGATCTCTTAGATCATTAGGATGGCAGGTGTGGTGACCCTGTCAAATTTATAAATACCCGAAGACTTATCATGAACACTTAAATGCTGATTAGGACACATTCTCATTAGATTGTATACTAGGCTAGGATTTATGATGCTATGTAGTCTTTTTTGATGCCTTGACTATAGGGTTTTGCTATTTTTTTTTGTTCTAGCCAGTCTTCATCTTTTGTGCTTTTGGTGTGCTTGCATGTTTACTAATTTAGATGCACATAATAGTATATTTGTTTAGTTTTCTTATAGGGATTCATGCTTAAAGTACACGCCACGCGTGTAACAGAGAGGAGCAATGTAATGATGTAAATGCTAACTCTTTTATGGAGGCACTACTTAGCTCATCCAACCAGGCATGACCCCTATGCATTGCATGTTGTTTTAATTCTTGATAACATTGTTTCATGCAGGTTGAGTCCTTTTTCTCTTTTTCTTATGTACTTTTGGAGTCCCTAGAAGAGTCTGTATTAGAAATAAGGTATGAGCATGGGTTCTGAAGAGAGAGGCTGACAGAACCACGTGACGGGGACCAGGGGATGCTTGCTCGTGTCTTGTAACTTAAATCTAAATCTCTTTGATGTATAGAATTAAGACCACACATGTATTTATGCAATGTATGTCTACCTTTTTTTCTGGGATATGTCACCAACTCAGTGGCACCGACCTTTTATTATTTTACGTGTAGCTTGTTTTACTGTTTTTCTTGCATGCTTCTATGCTTGGATTGACATCATTTTTTTGGATTTTGGTTTATTTAGGAACCTGACCGCGACTTTTTATATGCTTAAAAATATAAGATAAATATGGACGTAATAAATATTCAATAATTGTAAAGTCACACTTATCAATACAAGTATACGTATCGCTCAAGTAATATAGGGCTCTAATGGAGTTCCTAAATATCAATCCCACAGGGAGTTAAGATTAGATCTACAAACTAAGATTTTAGAAAAAAGCAATACTTTAATCATACAACGAAGTTCAATTTGCTTATCTGTCACTAATAGAAAATTGCAATAAATATGTAATTCTAATAACTATTAAATAACGAATGATACTAATGAAGGTTTAAATGTGATATTCAATATATAAGAAAACATCCTTCTCCTTGTCAAGAAATTATAGTGAATGGATAAATTGAATTA
>NW_018165307.1:241046-254028 GCF_001263595.1 Phalaenopsis equestris | reverse complement strand
CTTTACAACACACAAAATTCCTCTTCGAAGCAGCAAGGAGGAAGAAATCTCTCACTTTCCCTCCACTCTTACAATCTCTCAAAGAATTCTTCACAATTTTTACACACTATTGGAACCATTCTAACCTCCAAGAACTCTCTCAAACTTCCTCTTTCTCCAGGCTCTCCAGGCTCTCTCAATTTTTGGCCAAAATAGTCTTTTAAAGTTGTGGATGAGCTTTCTCAAGAGATGCCTAAGCATCCCTTCAAAATTTGGCCTTATCCAAAGCCTGATTGTGCATAACCGCCGAGCTCGCCGTCGGTGGTCTCGAGGGCGCCATCGGTGGACTTTCTTAATGAATTAATTCTGGAGTCTCAAGAAAATCTCACCATCGGCGAGGTCGATGGCACTATCGGCGCCCTAGTTCAATTCTGCACATTTTGGCCCTTTTTGCTCCAAATTCGCTCCTTTTTGCATCTTTTTGCTCCAATGACCCTAATTCATCATTCCTGCAACAAAACATCGAAAATATCTTTCTTTAAAGTGCAATATCATCAAAAATAGTATAAAATAGGTATGAAAATCTTAACATATTTTCATCTGGTCAGAACCCAACGTTATAACTTAGAACCTTTAAGGACCTAAAATTTATAAAAGTTTTTCTAAGGAAATTTAATAAAATTTCAAGATAAATTAAAATTAGGATTAAGAGAATCAAGACTTTTGAACCCTACTTCTGTATGGCCTTTGGATTGATTTTAAAATGAGATGCACACCATGGCCTTCACCCAATTCATACTAATACACCCTCCACATTAGGACTTGAATAGCTAACTGAATCTTATGCATGTCCCTATAAGAAGTCCCTGTGCTTTTCTAACCCGACTGACCCAACATAGATTTCTACCTAAGTGACTGTTTAGTGCACTTAGGGTGTTGGTGGCTTTCCCGACCCAAACGGGGTTTAAGTTCTTTGTTAGGAGTGTTTCTAGCTATATAGCTAAACCTCTCATTCTGCTCCTTTACAATGACATCCTTATCACTTTGGCGGGTTTAACTCCTGCCTTTTAGAGCTCTACCTCTCAATCATAAGATAGAGTATCATTTTTTTTACCTTAGGGCTATCAAGGTTCCCTCGGATGATGCAATCCATAGATTGCTGAACGGGGATCTCTAGGCATGTCTAGTCATCTACCTTCACGACTAGGTAGACTTATGGTCATAGTGGCTTGGAATGATGGCTTTGTGGTACGTTGCCCTGGCCACCTCTACCTATTTAAGGATTACTCCATTCTTTTGAATACCCACTTTGAGCCTTGTCACTCCTCTTGATATTATTGATGTAAGCTTGATGGCTCGATTATCGATGAGCTACCGTCTTTGCATGGTTGTGCTTTAGCATATTGGGACACCCTGTCAAGATGATTTGGTTACTCCGTAGGCTCCATGTGATGATGAGTCTATTACCCACATAGGACTGTGAGAGACTTACTCTCTGCTTCGTGACTTAGCGGGAGGTTTGAAGGCATAAGCATATCCCCTGCAAAATAACTGTCCTTTAATAGACATGTGCTATTTTTTACTCAAATGTAAGCAAAAATCCCTGGATCAAGAGATTCCTGGGCAACCCCCAAGATGTAATTAACTATGTGGGACATATCCCCTTGGGAGCATATGGACCCCAAAATAGGCAAACACACTTGAATCTCTGAATGTGGGTAGCTTTTGTAGGCGTTCTCACATCAATATTTGGCACAAGCTATTTCGGTCCGATCTTATTCAGGCATATATGCTTGGCCTATCCTTACTAGGTTTTCCACACCAAAGTTCTCCACGTTCTTTCCCTTATTTGTTTGCCTTTATCATATGCTCTACTTTTTCAGTTCCTCTCTTCTCCTGATCATTCACATGATCCGATAGAGAGACTTATTTAGAAAAGGGAAGTATATGGTGACGAAAAAACTGGCGACTCCTTAAAAAGTAATGAAGAGAAGGAACAAAAATAGATTGGCGACTCTGCAAGGGATTTTTCTTGCGGGTATGAACGTATTCAACTTAGGTACAGATCAGTTAGGCAAGTTGAATGTGGAAACCAATACAACATGTATTTTACTGACAGTGGTAAGAATCACTCACATCGTGGAGATGAAAAGGTGGGGTTCGGATGTGACGATGGTTGAAACGCCTCAAAATTACCTATTTTTATATGTGTATTATGCTCATTTTTAAGGATATTGTGCTTTAATGAAAGACATTTTTTGTGTTTTTTATTTAAGGTGCAAGTAATGGAGTTTAAGAGCAAAAATATAAAAAATAGAGCAATAATGGGTCAAATAAAGCCAGGGAGTTTGGATGGATGGCACCTAGGCGCGATGGTTGGAAGCCAAGGTGCCAGAAACAGTTATGTCAATATACATTGAATTTGAACAAATTTCAAAATGGCGCCTTAAGTAACTCTTTGTTATTTTCAGAGAACTATATATAGAATACATTTCTACAAGTCCAAGAGAGAAGAAAAAGAGAGAAAAGTTGTTTTTGGGTAGGTTAGACCACCATTAGGGGTGGGCGGCCACCATAGTGTGAGTTTGATGATTATGAGTGTTTGTAGGGTCTTGTGGAGTCAAGTTCAGCCAAAAAAACTTTAGAGGATTGCTTGTGGAAGAGTTTGAGAAAAGCATTTCTATTTTTTTTAAAGATTTGTGTTGTAAACTTTGTTTATGTATATATAATGTTTTGTTTTGTTATCCCCATATTTTCTGAGTAGTTTTCTTTTTTTTCTCCTTGCAATAATAAGTAATCATGAGTGGGATTATAATGTTTTTAAGGTTTCTTTTATTCTAACAATTTGTGATGACATTTTCATCTGTTCTTCATTTACTTTGCAAACTCGTCATTTGTGATATTAAAATCTATTGTGAAACATAATGACCCTGGAGGGTTATGCTTTCACCAACTAGTGAGTACCACACTAAACCTTGGATGAAGAGGATGCCACGTCTATGGGGGAGTGCAAATAGATATAGAGATAAGTTTTGATGGGCAAAAAATTAATGATTCTAGAGTGACAAGCTAGAACCTTTATTAATTTGGTCTTAGTTGAGAACTTGAGTCCCTGGTAGGTCCTATAGAGAGGGCACAATAAGTAATCTAGAACTGAGAGGCTAGATTCTACTCAGAACTACCATACAATCAGGAACTTACTTAAGATTAGCCAATGTTTTTTATGCACTTAGGATAGGGTAAAAAATAGGTATGCTCCTATTTGACACAATACCTCATTTTCATCTTTAAGAATTTGATTCCTACACTGATTACAATCTTTTTGCAAGGGGAAATGCTTTTTATTTTATTCAAACTTCCTTATACATATTTAATATAGAAACATTGCATTTACTTTTAGTTTTAATTTAGAAGTAGCAACTTTAGTTGCACTTTTACAAACAGTTTGATATTATTCTCATGAAAAATTAGTTTACAGTTTAAGTAGAAATATTTATAAGTTAGCATAGTAATTCCCGTATTCCCTGTGGGTTCAATACTGAGATTTTTAAAAGAAAAATCTATATTACTTGAAACGATACGTATAGTTGCATAGTACTTCTAGTGTGTAAGTCATTAATCAATTTCATCACATTTTTATTTGCACACTAGCCGCTGAATATAAATTGGGTTAAGTTTACGACCATCATTCAAAACTTAAAATAATTGCGTAATTATTAGTCAGGTCAAGTTTTTGGCGTCGTTGTTAGGGAAAGACAGAATTTTTAGACTTAAACAATTTTTATTTGACTATAGATTTATTTTAGTAGAATTGTATTTTAATTTCTTTGTATGTATTTGTCTATTTTCTAAAAATATAAAAATAAAAAAAATTGAAAAAAATAAAAAATTCAAAAAAAATGAAAAAAAATATTTTTATTTTAAGTGTTTTATTTTTTATTTTTTGAACTTTTAATTTTGCATGTGTAGTGCAAGTTCTAAAGGTTTAGTGGCCTACAATTCTGAGAGAGAATGAACCACTAGAAAAATTCGAAAGCGAAAAGATCATAATTCTCAAGAAATGACAAACACATCGAAAAATAACTTTAACAACCAAACTGTTGAAAATAAATATCATAATTTACAAAGACCTTTAAGGAACCATGCAAACCCTAAAATAGATAAAATTCATTTAAGCATATGAACTCCGGCTGTAGGGCTAACTCATTTAAACTTAAACCTGCAATGATATAAAATAATCAATTTGGGGGAACACCATCTGAGGATCCAAACCTACTCCTAACAAGTTTTCTAGAACCATGTCCTATAATTAAATATGATGACAAGTCAAATGATGCTGTTAGACATAAATTTTATCCTTTTTCCTTATGGGATAAAACTAAGATGTGGTTATACTCATTAATACTTAGATCTATTAGAACTTGGGGGGACTTAGCACAAAAATTATTGGCTAAGTATTTTCCACCTTAACAAAGTGTTAGCACCTTAAAAAATTGCTAAACTTAGAAATGATATTACTTCTTTTGCTCAGTATGAAGGGGAGTCAATATATGAAGCTTAGGAATGATTTAAAGAACTCCTTAGAAAGTATCCACATCATGCCTTACAAGACTGGTTAATTATTCAAATACTTTATAGTGGGTTAGTAGGATCTCTTAGATCTATTATTGATGATGTTGCTGGAGGTTCATTAATACTAAAACCATTTGATGAAGCTTATGCATTAATTGAAGAGATGATTACGAATAATTTTTAATGGCCCCCTGAAAGCGTAAATCTAAGAAAGTAGCCAGTGTTCATGACAATGATGCAATTTCTATACTGACATCTGAAGTTGCTGCAATATCTAGGAAGATAGATTAATTTGGAATGAATTTTTCACAAACAACCCATGCCATAGAAGAAAATTCAATAGGCCACCTGTTTGATTCTCAACCATCATTAGAGACTTAAAACTCAATTAAAAATAGATTCAATAATCCATACTCAAACTATTACAAGCCAGGTTGGAAAAACTACTGCAAACTTGAATAATAATTATGGTGGTGGAAATTAGCAATGGGGAAATAATCAGGAAAACCAATTGGAAAATTAGAACAACCAAGGTAGTATTAGCTATAGGCCTTCTTATCCACTTGAATTTTCAAATAACCAACAACTTAAGGAGAATAAGTTGTTAATCGAAGAAATGGTGTTACAAATGAGGAAACAATTATAATGTCAAAGTTGTGCTATAAGAAATATTGGGAATCAACTGGGACAAATTGCTAATGCACTTAGCAATAGGCCTCAAGGAACACTTCCTAGTAAGATTGAAGTAAATTCTAAAGATAAGAACAAAGATCAAGAGCAAGTTAAAGCTGTCCAACTCAGGAGTGGAAGTGAATTAAATGTTGGAATTCAAAAGAGATTGAAGTTGAGGAGGAGAATAAAGAAACTGAAAAACATGAAGAAACTGTTGCTAAGGAGGTAGAAAAACCTATCTCTCAAACTAAGATCAATTTAGAAAGACCTCTACCTTCATTTCCTCAGAGACTTGGATAGAAAAAGTTGGACAACGATTTTTTCGAGATATTTTAAAAGCATACAATTAACATTCCTTTTGCTGAAGCCTTCAAACAGATGTCAAGTTATGCTAAATTTATGAAACTTCAAACTAAATTTATGAAAAAAAATTTAAACAAAAAGAGGAAGTTTGAAGATTATGAGACTATATCACTAAGTGAAGATGCAATGCAATAATTCAGAAAAAGCTTCCTAAAAAACTCAAGGATCCCGATAGCTTTACTATACATTGTTCAATTGGAGACAGATTTTATGGAAAAACTTTATGTGATTTAGGAGCTAGCATTAACCTCATGTCATTATCTATATTTAGAATATTAGGCTTAAGAGAGATTTCTTCTACTACTGTAACTCTCAGTTAGCTGATCGTTCTATCACTTATTCTAAGGGGGTTCTAGAAGTTGTGCTTGTAAAAATAGATAAATTTATCTTTCTTGTGAATTTCATTATTTTGGATATAGAAGAAGATAAGAAAATACCTATCTTTTTGAGAAGACCTTTCCTAGACACTGGGCGAGCAATGACAGATGTATAAAAATGAGAATTGACTATGAGAGTTAATGACCAGAAAGTTACTTCTAATGTGCTAAAATCTATCGAGCATCCAACTAAAAGAAAAGATGATAAATGTTACAGAATGAATACTATTGATTACTTAATTAATAGCCATTTCTGAGAGAGATATGAAGTCCAGATACATCAACAAGAACTGGAGGATGAAAATGAAACCGGTTTTTCAAATGAGATAAATATTGAGGATTCAAATTATGTTAAAGAAAGTTTTGAGATTTTAGATACTACTGAAATAGTAAACCTCTGATTCCTTCAATTGAAAAACCTCCTGAACTTGAGATGAAAGTGCTTCGTACTAATTTAAAGTACGTTTTTCTAAGAAATTCATCTGCATTACCTATAATAATATCCTCTGATTTAACTATAGATCAAGAAGAAAGATTAATGGACACATTGAAAAATCATAAGAAAGCATTTGGATGGGCATTAGCTGATGCTAAAGGAATTAGCCCTTCAACATGTATGCATAGAAATTTAATGAAAGATAATCATAAACCTAGGGCTGATCCTCAAAGGAGATTGAACCCTATCATGAAAGAAGTTGTTAGGAAGGAAATTTGAAAGTGGTTGAATACTGAAATTATTTATCATATTTCTGAAAGTGTTTTCTTAGTCCAACTCATTGTGTTTCTAAGAAAGGAGAAGTGATTGATACTGAAATTATTTATCATATTTCTGAAAGTGTTTGCTTAGTCCAACTCATTGTGTTTCTAAGAAAGGGGAAGTGACTGTAGTTGTAAATGAGCAGAATGAATTAATTCCAATAAGGTAAGTCACTGGGTGGCGAATCTATATTGATTATAGAAAATGAAACATTGCCACAAGGAAAGATCACTTTCCTCTACCTTTTATGGACATAGGTTAAGATGTGATGCAATGGCTTGGAACCGACAACGGAAGAGGGTAATTAAACATAGGTTAAGATGTGATGCAATGATTTCTCATATTCAGTTTGGATTTATGTTGAGAAAGTTTACTATGGAAGTTATACATTTATTGAAAGGTTTGATGAAGAAGTACTAAAAGAGTAAGGAGGATTGACCAAATATTTTTATGATTTTTATTGATTTAGAAAATGTTTACGATTAAGTTCCATGAGAAGTTCTTCGGAGAGTTCTTGAAAAAGAAGGTTTTGCCGTGACTTATATTTAAGTCATTAAAGATGTGTATATTAGATTTGTTACTTGTGTTCATAAAGAAGAAAGATTGACCAAATATTTTCCTATTTCAGTTGGATTACATCGGGGATTGGTCTTAAGCCCATATCTTTTTGCTTTAGTTATTGATGTTCTCATTGGACATTTATAGGAGGATGTACCTCGGTGTATGCCTTTTGTATGCTTTTTGTTGATGATATCCTTCTTGTGGATAAGATTAGAGAAAGTATTAAGGAAAAACTTGAATTATGGAGGTCTACATATTAGAGTCTAAAGCCTTCATTTGAGTAGACCTAAAATTGAATACATGGAATATAATTTTAGTTGTAGTAGCTCTAGTGACAGAGTTGTAATTACATGTGATCATTTAGTTGTAGTAGCTCTAGTGACAGAGTTGTAATTATGTGTGATCATATCATTAAAAGGTGTGAACATATTAGATATCTCGAGTCTATTGTTCAAATTGACCTACCATGCTTTATGTTGCAGAATATTGACCTTTAAAAGAGAAGCATAAAATAAAGTGTTGCTGAGCTGAGAATGTTAAAGTGGATGAGTGGATTGCACTTAGAGACAAAATGCAAAATGAATCTATCAGTGAAAGGATTGGTGTAGCTTCAACGACATAAAATTAGAGAGTCGTCATGAAAGGTTTGGTCACATTAAACATCGACCATTCGACGATCCGGTCAGGAGAGTAGATGTTATAAATTTGATTTATGTTAAGAAAGAGGTAGAATTAAAAAGAGTAGGGCATATTGTACAAAAAAAAAAAAAAATCTAAATCCATTAGAATTAAATGAAAATACAACACTCAATAGGACACAATGAAGAAAAAGAATTCATGCAACGGACCCAATCAAGGATTGATGTTGTTATTGTTGCAATAGGTTTTAAAATAATAATTGAATATCATGAAGGAATATAATATTAACCTGCAGTCTATCCGCACGTCAAAACTTCTCTTGCATATAATTTATCATATCATTAGGTAAATGTGAACATAAAGTAAATATGGATTTATATTACAAGATGCAACGAGAAAAAAAATAAGTCCGACTTTTCCTTGAAAAATTCATATTTAAATCAAATCCATAGATTTGAAAAAATAACAATCTTCTTCTTAACAACACTCAAAAAGATATTTGTCAAGCTTTAAACGTTAAATATGTCTTAGCAAAAGTCTTCAGAAAATAAATAAAATAATGTGCTACGCATTGTTTGAGTACTATTGCTAGTTCTATCAATCCTTCTTCTTTATCAAATCAGGACTACGAAGAAAAAACTACCAAGAGAGCTAACTAGTCCTTAAGAGTCATAATAGCTCCTCTGCCACGTTTAGCCAGACCCAAATAAAGAGTTATCAATTAAGCTTCAGCAGCGCCTGCTTTGATATGACCATTTGCTCTTGCATCCTGACCCCTTCCTTGATTAAGAGCTCTGTTCCGTCGCCTACCTATGAAAGCTAGAATTAATGAGATTATAATCCTAAGATTAGAGCGATCTTTAGTTCCGAGATATTTTCAGAAAAGAAAAATAATCATTCACGCAAATTAAGTTATTTCAGACAATCTTATTCTATGTGAAATGTCTTATACACCGTTGAGTGGGAATAAATACTCTACTATTTTAGGAGTATAGTATTAATGGGACTTTTACATACATATCACACAAATCTTACGTATTTATATATCTAACATCTAAGATTTAATTTGCATTCAAAGCATTCAAATCTTTAACATTGCTTCAAGAAAATCACTTTTTCTAACCTTTTGAAGCCAAATACATTTTTTTATATATAAGTTTATAGCACAAAGACGTTATAAAAGCAAATGTCAAGCTTTAAATGTTAGATATGTAAATCCATAAGAATTGTGCGGTGTGCATGTAAATTTACCTAAATTAATATGCAAAAAGTACGGGCAGGTTTCCCTAATAAGTCTATTATTGTTCAACAGACGCCATTACCTTGTCCCTTCAAAGGAGCAGGAGGTTCCTCCAAATGAAAATTTACTTCCAGCTGATGGAATAAACAACCTCCAAAATCATGACCGCAGCCACGGCCTGAACCACTCCAGCGAAATCGACGGTCCTTATTGTCCCCGCCTCCATTACCATAATGCACAATAACAGGTCCTATTCCTGTTACAGAAAATAAAACAAATCATTTCATTGATTGTACTAAATCCTAGAAGGGACCTTTAGAGCATCAAAATGGCACCTATGCCCCTTCCTCTACTCCGATTGCTTGCAGTTTTAACTCCTTCATTGTCATATTGAGCGGATGGTTTCATCTGTTCTGCACTTAAAGGAGATTGGTATCTACAAGCAAAATTAATGTGTAATTAACATTTGCATAAGGTCAAAACGAATAGTTTGGCCGTAATGCAAATTGAAAATAGCTTCTAGAGATTTATCACAATTTCATCCATAAATAAATAAATAAAATTTACCACAAAAAACATCTTATAAGTATTGAAAAATAGGTGCCATGCTTGGTTTCATGATGGAATAAATATAAAAGAAGTCGAGTGCTAACAGTAAAATAGTCAATAACATGTAACAGAGAGAGAGATGAAAATCTGCTTGATATAAAACATTGGGAAGAAATTTTCCTGATTAATTTCGGTGATTATATGAATATTGAGTGGGCCAAGAAATAAATTAATAGGAGAAATGCATCAAACTATAACTACAACTGAAATTTATATTTCTAAAAGGATGGAAGCTGTAAAAGTAGCACTTACCCAACAGAAGAGTTATCAAGCTCCTGCTTAGAGAGTGTTATTGTGATGATTGGCACATGCCTTGTAGTTTCCAGTCTGACAAAACAACAAAAAATTTGAATCACAATATATGAGAGGGTCAAAAAGGGAAAGACACTTAATGATCTACAAAATAATCAATGAAAAAAAATATATTATAAAATAGTTTTCACAGCAGATGCTCCCAATAATGAAAAATTTAGGGGAGATTTGGCAACTTTTGAGATTTAACTCATAGAATTTAGTAAATCCTGCAAATCCGTATTTAGTAGAAATGCATTTTTAACATATCAACTTACGGAAGTAAGCCTTCCTCCAATGGCTCCCATGAATCAGTTATTTCTATCGATCCTATGGCAGTATTTTGATGAAGACCATCAATCCTTCTCTACAATGCCATAGCAAAAATATAGTATATAATAATATCAGCTGACGCACTAGCTTCCATGATTTTAGTTCAACATAACGATTGAAAAAAATTGATAATCTCAAGGGGTAAAATCAAATGAAAATTGTTTAGGGACATTTACAAACTTACCAACCAATTCCTATATATCTACATTTTTAATTTTTGACAGTTATGCCGCCCAAAATCTCTCAAATCACATCAAAAATAACATTATGGTAGCATTTGAAAAGTGATATACACCTTTTCATGCTTGGGAAAGGAATCATAAATGTAAAAATTGATGTTTAGGTGTTAAATGGGTAAACACATAAGAATTGAGTGACATGCATGTAAATCTTCCAATTGTTTAAAATAATACCTTCATCAGCTCCGCAATCAAGACAGTCTTATTAATGGCTCTCCCCATTGCATTGAAGACAACTTTATTTGAGCCTTTTTCCTTAAAGCCCAATGGAGAAATTGCCATTAACAAATAATATTATAATATTAACGCTTTAGGAAAAATTGCAAAAAAATAAAAAATAAGTTCAAACATAACCAAAATAACCCAAAAGCATGATTTAAAAAAGAAAAAAAACATCTTCAATATTAAAAACTTTAAGCTGCGATTTCCATCTCTTAGTAATGGATTTACAAACAAGAGATTATTGCAATTTATATTCAACCTCATGCCAGATAAAATAACCAAGATACATAACTTATCAAAGTTGTTTGGTTTCTTGAAGTTCAAAAATTTGATAAACCATATCAATGCAATCGAGATTTTGCATTTAGTCCCACTCCTTGGTGTAATAAATCGAAGTCATTAACCCTGACACATAGGATTAAGCTTTTGGGTTAAAAAAGAGTTTAACCCAAGTGTACTGGCCCAACATTGATCCCCTTTAGTTTCAACGTCCCTACGTAAATCCATCATTTGATTGAACGTAGTTACAAATCAATATTTATTTCATAACAAACTTCCTCAAAATCAACATAGGTTTCATTTATACTCATGAAATGAGGGGAAATGACTTTAAAATTTCTAAAGCATGTTTTTTTAGGTACAAGCAATCAAAGAGCCCTAAAGGTAAAAAGAACACTTCAACTTATCTGCCAGATGCACAACATCGCAGCATGAGAAAAGAAAGCAACGGAAATGAACCACCATCATGTCCATTGGTTTCTGCTATTTCCTTCCGGGGTCATCAAACAGATAATCATGAAATCATAGCATTTTGTTTAAAAAAAGGAAACAATTTCAATTTATTGAAGTCAAATCATGATTTTTTTGTGCAACCCAATCAATGAAAAAAAATTACTACAAAATAATTTTTGACAACCGTTGATCCTAGCAATGTTAAATTTAGGGGCTATTTGGCAACTTCTGGGATTTATCTCAAATAGAATATAGTAAATCTTGTAAATTTGAATTTAGTAACACTGCCGTTGCCGGTCCCAAGCCCGGATGAGAAAAGTGGAGGGTTGCGTTAGGTAGTCGACAGCCAGCGTAAAACTTGTCGAAAAAATCATGACATGAATCCTTTTGATCATTGTGTAAGTGCTAGGGCGTCCCCTGGAAGCGACGCGCTGTATAGCCTGAATACAGTGAAAAGTGTGCAAGGGCCGCTACACCGGCGCCCGGGTGTAGTGTTAAATAAGCAAGGACGGGCAAATGCGGGTAAAGAAGTTAGTCCATGAAACTAATGAAACTAATATTAGGATAGGATCTTGGAATATCGGCACTCTCAATGGTAAATTAATGGAATTAGTTGATATTATGATTCATAGAAAAATTAATATCTTATGTATTCAAGAAACTAAGTGGGTTGGAGAAAAGGCTAAGAAGATTGTTAATTTAGGTTTTAAACTTTGGTATTCTGGTAAGAGTCGCATTAGAAATGGTGTAGGGGTAATTATAGATAAGAGTTTGAAAGATAATGTTGTAAAAATTAATAAAGTCGGTGATAGAATCATAGCCCTTATGATTATCATTGATACTAAGATTTTTAATATTATAAGTGTTTATGCTCCTCAAGTAGGTTTAGATACAGAGTCTAAAAATAAATTTTGGAATGAGTTAGAAGATTTAATACAAATGATACCTCATGAAGAAAGAATTTTTATTGGAGGAGATTTAAATGGACATGTCGGTAGAGTGGTAGAAGATTTCAGAAATATTCATGGTGGCTACGGTTTTGGAGTAACTAATGAAGAAGGTAAAGTTATTTTAGATTTTGCTTTAGCGTTTGATTTTGTTATTACTAATACTTTATTCAAGAAAAGGGATGAACATCTTATTACTTATAAGAGTAGATTTAATAAAACATAAATTGATTATTTTCTTATGAGAAGAAGAGATCGTCGTGATTGTAATGATTGTAAAGTCATTCCAAGTGAAAATTTAAATACCCAACATCGTTTATTAGTTTTAGATTTTAAGATTAAGAGTTGTAAAATAAAAAATACTAGGACTCATCATTGCAGAATTAGATGGAGAAACTTAAAAGATACAAATAAAATTAATTTTATGAGTAAAATTCAAGATTTCAAAA
>NW_018165307.1:210801-239722 GCF_001263595.1 Phalaenopsis equestris | reverse complement strand
CTCTAGTGACAGATGTGTGACTTTGGGTGATCAAATTATTAAAAGGTGTGAACGATTTAGATATCTTGGGTCCGTTGTCCAAAGCGATGGTGATATAGATGGGGATGTTAATAGTAGAATTCAAGTTGGTTGGTTGAAGTGGAGGAATGCTTCGGGCCTTTTGTGTGATAGAAAAGTACCGCTAAGACTGAAAGGAAAATTTTATAAGATGGTGGTGAGACCTGCAATGCTCTATGGCGTTGAATGTTGGCCTTTAAAAGAGAAGCATAATAATAAGTTAAGTGTTGCCGAGATGAGAATGATTAGGTGGATGAGTGGCTTTACACTTAGAGACAAAATGCGGAATGAATATATTCGTGATAGGGTTGGTGTAGCTCCTGTGACAGACAAAATTAGAGAAAGTTGTCTTAGATGGTTTGGTCATATTAAACGTCGACCATTAGATGATCTGATTAGGAGAGTAGATGTTTTAAATTCGACTTGTGTTAAGAAAGGTAGAGGTAGACCTAGGAAGACTTGGGCTTATTGTATTAAAAATGATCTTAATTTACTAGAACTAAATGAAAATATGACACTAAATAGGACGCAATGAAGAAAAAGGATTCATGTAGCCGACCACCACGTAGTGGGATTAAGGCTTTGTTGTTGTTGTTGTTGTTGTTGTAAATTTGAATTTAGTAAATCCTAAGATAGTTAAATCCTACAAACTATTTGACTTGAGATTTTATTAAATTAGGTTAAATCTAAAGAAATAGTTTGACAAACTTGTTAAAAATTTAAATTCACTTAATATAGGTAGACTTTAAGTAATAATATTAGATGAAAATGTTATATAGATTGTAATTAAAACATCCAAAAACCATTAATTAATACTTCAATACTCATTAATTAATTGTTACTTAGTTAATTGCTATGTTAATTAATCATTAATTAAAATTATACCAAATGAACTTGAAATAAATAGTAATTCATAATTCTTTCAATTTGTTCAAACAAAAAAAGAATCTTTTTGTAAGAACTTTTAAAAATTTACTCTTATCTAATTCTGATTTATAAAATCCCCAATTGAAATTCTTCCATATTGAGGATTAAAAGTTTACAAAACTTTTTCAAAATAAACAAATTGTGATTGAACTTTAGAAGAAATTTAACTCTTCATTCTTCATGCAGAAAAATGTCCACCTGCAACTCATATTCTCTTTCAAGAACAACATTAAATTTGCAATTGATCAAAGCCATCTAATGAACAACCCTATCGTCAAATTTGGCACGGGATTCGATAACATGAACATCCTTTGCAATGATCAAAACATCGCAGTACCTGATCTTGAAGAAATCCTTGATAGAATTTTTTTTATGAAAGAGACAGTAGTTTCTCCTGTCTGTGCCGAACCTATCAGAGTACCAGTGAATGAGGGACACAAATCTGTAATTGTTAAACCTACCTTAACAAGAACTCAAATAAGAAACCAGAATAGAAAACTCAAGAAGATGTACAACAAAATGGCTAGAAAGCCAAGGCTACAGAAGTTGTATAGGAGTATGTACCTATTGCATTATCTGAGATGGTCAGAGATAGTCAATTCAATTGCACACCTCCAACCTTTTCTACAAAACCTCTATCTGAAGAACAAGAACTACTTCCTCAATCTCCTCAGATTGTGTCTGATGATCAACAATGAGGTGTAAATTTTGAACACTTTGAATGATTGAGATGCGGGCCGATCAATATCCTTGAAGGATTATAGCTCTTTATTCGAGTCTTGAGCGTTCGTGAGCAACAGAGAATTGAGTAGACTGTGTATAGATTGCATACTAATGGTCGTCAAGGCCTGTTGAAAAGACAAACATACAAAGAGCCTGCAAAGTGGATGAAAGGAAGGTAGAGAACTACCCTACAGTTTAGATGTTATACTTACGAGTGTGGCATACTAGGCCATCCACCCGACAGTGCTCGTGGAGAGGATATAGATTATCTACCGGCGTTATTCAAATACATGATTAATAGGCTTGTATTATGGCCCCTTATCCTGCCTGTAAGTGTTGATGACAACTACATTGTGAATATATATAGGAGATTGTATCCCACCGCATATTGATCACAACAACTTTGAGCGCCCTTATACATAGTCTCGATTGTGAGTCAATGTGACATTGAGTTCGATAAGGATATTAGTATACTCAGACTAGGGGAGTTTAGCGAAGCTTACTCTATTCCCTTACCCAAACGATCATTGTTAGTTATTGATAGAAATGGAGCAAAAATACCTAAACATAGTGTGTCATCTGTTCTTGGAATGAGGATATCTATCACCTTTCGAAGAATGAGGAAGTCCAAGTGTTTGTACAACTACAGTCCAAATGTTGAATTGCAGAACATTATTCCTCTCAAGCTTTAAAGAAATTCCATAATTATATTGTCAAGTTTTAGTACCCAGTGCCTTTGTGATTGTGTTTGTGGCTGTTTTGTTTATAAACATCTAGTGAATGTTGTTATAGTTAGTTACTGTATAATGTTTCATTTTTTGTTATGAAAACATTTATGAACTATGCTCTTTATTAAAGGAACAAAATTTCCAATAGTTGAATTCGAGAATGATTTATATATTTTGTTTACTTTTAAATAAGATAGATTTAAATGCCTGAAAATAATGACATCTTGATGTGAATCATGAAACTTTTGCTATTGATGTTGATCACAACAAAATTCAAAATTAAAAACTTTTAAATTTGATTGTTATTAGGCAATGTGTAATTTCCTCTCTAGTATCATATACCTAACTCAATCAAAAGAAATTCCAAAATCCTATTAAATGAATTTTTCAAATGAAAACCAAAGCTTAAAGTTGAAATACTTTTTAATTTGGGCAAGGTATAATTCCCTAGTGATTTCCTATACCCAATACAACTAGAAAATTCACAAAAACATTTTTGACAAACAAATAATTAATCATTAAAACAAATAAAATTTTTTTAACCAAAACTCATCGATTGTTCCATGATTGGGAAAACTCCATGAAATTGGAAACTAAAACTTTTTGAAAACAAATCATTCAAAATCTTTTAAATCAAGTTTCCTTTTAAAATAAATTTAAGATAGTGAATATCTTTCTTTGATTAGCTCCCGGTTTGGATGTCAGTCGCGCGCTTTCCATTATGATCTAATCGTCTTGTTTACCTCTTAGGATGATTGTTAGTCATATGGTTTCCATCCTAATGTATTGAAGTGAATATCTTTCTGTGATTAGCTCTCGATTTGGATTTCAGTTGCACACTTTCTATTTTGATCTAATCATTTTGAAAATGAAATCCTCAAATTATTTTAAAACAAAAATTTTGAATTAATACAATTAATATCTTTCTTTGATTAGCTCTCAATTTGGATGTCAGTCGTGCGCTTTCGATTCCGATCTAATCGCCTTGTTTACCCTTTAGGATGAATGTCAGTTTTGTGCTTTTCATCCTAATGTATTCAAGTTTAATAAATATCTCTTGATTGGTTCTCAAGCTTTGGATATGTCTGTGTGCTCCTCCATCTGGAATAATTGCCTTGTGCGCCTCTTTAGTTAGATGTGAGTCCCTGAGCTTTCTAGTCTAAATGTCATCAAGTGTTTGAATCCTTCTTATCACTAGGGTTGTGATTCTGGGACCTAGTCTGATATGTATAGACTTTTCCATAGGTCCTTTGGAGCTTTGGATTCAACAGTGTTGGAGAAAACCCTTTGTGGAACCATCATGATGTGATCTGGGTTTGATTGGCTTTAAGTTAGTCAATGTTAATTTCGAATTCAATCTTTTAAGTCAATAGATCTTAACAAGGATAACTCTTGTTTTAGGTCAACTCATCAAAAATTGTACTCTTTCCTTCTTTCAAGATCAGTCGGAGTTGGAGTAAACCCTTTGTGGAACAATCACGATTGATCGGGTTTGATTAATTGCGATGCAATGAAATGCTAATGATGCGAATCAATCCTTTGAGTTTGTAATTCTAAGTAAAGAATGCCCATTTACCTCTTTTATTTACTAGTTTGACTCATTGAAAACCATACGCTCTCCTTTTTGACCAATTGGTTTTGGAGGAATCCCGTTGGGCACCATCACAATGCGGTAGGGTCGACTGGCCTCAATTCAATGAAAACTGATGTCATGTTTGGTTAATTGAGTAAGTATGAATGAGAATTATGGTCCATAACATACTTTTTTCTAGCAAAATTCACTTAAACTCACTTTTCCTTTCTCAGGTTCTGTCAGCTTTTATTGATTTCTCTGGCCTGAATAACAATTATCGGTTTGACTGAGTAATTAGTGTAGCACCAACCTAGTTACCTTCGTGTCAATTGTCAGTTATTGGGAGCAAAGAGATTAGAACATCGTACCAAGTCGAGTGTAGATTAGACTTACTATGGTCGGCAAGGTTTGATGTTTACATTGAATTACCGGATTCAAGAAACTCAGCACTTTAGACTCGTAAATCTAGAATTGGACTCGGACATCTTTTCGAACATGTTAGTCTAAAGAAAATTTTTTGAAAGTATTTCATTTTTCCTAGGCTCGTATGCCTCAGTCTGGTGAAACGCTCAATAAGTCTGGTATATGTTTTGTGTAGAAATTCACTAGCATAGGTCATTGAATGCCTTGAATTAAGGGTTCAAGCCTAGTTTGGCCTTGAACAACTTTCCACAGGTTTAGCGTTTCAATTCATCGGTGTTAAAGTAAACCCTTTTATGGAACCATCACGATATGATCAAGTTCATTAATCTTGGGCCAATCATGGTTGGTTATACAGATCAATGTTTTGACTTAATAAATCTGACTAAGAATATGTATCCTGACAAAGCCTTGCTTAGTATAAGTCAATGATAACTATATATATATTTCCTCTCTTTAGTTCGGTAGTTTGTTGAGTAAAATGGCCTCAAATAAGAAAAAAACTAACATTTGATTTGCAACTTAAGTGTAACATCCAAGCTTTACTCTAAGTCATTATCATATTACCGAAGAGCAGGAATGTTTTGTCTATATTAAGTGTGGACTGAACAACATTATAGACATTGTGCTCTCCCTCAGTGGTAGGGCACGCCTTTTGTGGCACCATCCAAAGTTTCTCAAGTTCATTGTTATGTTGAAATATCAGATTCAGCTGAAGAATGCCTTGACTAATAAAAATCAAGTTATAAGGACCTTTCTCTAAGAGAATTTTTCTTGATTAAGTCATTGAAACCCATTAAAATGATAAATAGAATTCCCTCCTTATCGGCAAATTAATCCTTTATCATCGCGTACGATTCAGTGGTTAATTACTTGACTAAGTAAATCTAGTATAGAGAAAAACTCTTACTAATATTAGTCATTGGACACTTCAGCCAATATGACTCCACAAAGGAGATCCCTTGGAGACCCTCAGCCCCGGATAATCTCCAAGTTTTGATTAGTTATAAGTATAATATGACTCCACATAGTTAATATCTACATTGATCTAATCTCCTTATATACTTCTTAGATTGAATATCAGTCGTTCGTATTTCAATCTAATGTATTCATGTTGAATTTATCTTTGATTAGCTCCCCGGTAAAACTAAGGTCCAGTAGGCATTCTATCCCGATCTAATCTTTTTGATTAGCTCTCAGATTAGATGTAACCCCAGCGTGTTTTCTATTCTGATCTAATCATCATGTTTATCCTTTTGGTTTGAATGTGAATCTCTCTACTTTTCCCAATGGTATTGAGGTATTAAGTTTTCCCCTTCGATTAGCTATCAGCTTAGATATAAATCTAGAGTGTTTTCTATTCTGATCTAATCATCCTGTTCACCTTCACCTCCTATGGTAGATGTCAGTCGCGCACTTTTCATCCTAAAGTGTTTAAGTATTTGATGAGTTTTTAAGAAATTAAATCAACTGAAATTTAAATCTTAAATCTTTAAAACATTTAGAAAAAGAATTTTAAACTTGAAAAAAAAGGAAGAATCCTAGATTAACTTTAAAGTTTCAAAAATCTAAATCTCAAATGAAACCTCCTTAAAATTAAAACTTTTAAGAAACCAACTTTCCCTAAATCCTCAACTGGCAACTTCAAAATCCTTCAAATTTAAATCAAAATCTTAATCTATAGATTATTCTTTAAAATTAAAATCTTGATATTGAACAATAAACTCTTACTCCTAAAATTGATTGATTTTCATCGATCAACGCCAATATATGCGTCTTACCTTGAGTCGTTCGCCACACATATTGAGAGTCCATTTATTAATCTCATTTTTTGTCAACCCTCTTTCTATTGATTGAAGCCTGTTTATACTACAATTCAGGTCAATCTTGATTAAACCCTAGAATTATTGGTTTCTCTCTAAAGATTATTGTAAGGCTCAAAACCTCATTTAACAGTTGCATGAAGCTTATTATCACTAATAAAGACTATGCAAACAAATTTGATGATAAATGAAATATTGTTTACATAAAGTTGTGTACTTAGGGTTCCTATACATGAAAATGATCTTACATAATTTTTTTTTCAATGAGCCATTATTTTTGAAAATGGAATTCATCATTGTGTCCATATCACCCAAGTATTTCAAATGAGTCATTTGGTGCTCAATTTTGGCCCCATTTCAACACTTTTGAGCAAATGATAATCAGAAGAGAGAAAACGATAAGTATGAGAGATAAAATGATAATTGGACCAAACTCTTTCAAAAAGACTTCAATTTGACTTCAACCTTCAACAAAATTTGTTTAAACTTCAAATTACATCATTTTAAACAATAAATTTTGATAAAATTTTTTGGTTAAAATTAACCATTTTTCCTCCGAGGGTGGGGCCCACTTTGACGAGTCATATCTGTTTATAAAGCTTGAATTAGCCAAAACCAATTAGACTATTATAATTATTGTACTTTTCTCTATTAATTTGACCAAAGTCAAAATTTTGGTCAAAATCAACTCTCTAACTACAATAACCACCTGGTCAAGCAATTTTGAGCTTCAAATGACCATAACTTTGGCTACACAACTTCGTTTTTGAAACTGTTTGAAACGTTAGAGTACGTTAGAGTCCTTATTTCATCATACTCAAAATAGTATATAGTTTCAAATTTTTCTAACGAGCCTTGACAATTTTGCAGAAAAACCCATCTTTTTAGCTTATTTACAAAAATGTCATTGATCCATTTTATTAATTATTTATTTTTACCCTTAATTGACACATCAGCAATTTTTATGCTTAAAATTGATTGGTTCAATTGTACAGCAACCGAAATCCAACTTATTTAACTAAATCTTTAACTTTAATTTGAAAATTAAACTCTCTTTTTAATTTTAGCCCATCTTTCACCCCACTGCCTCAAGAAAACCGCCCACTACTCCTTTAACCAGCCGTAAACCATTCCCTCAAGATTTCACGCTACAAATAGCAAGAATTCCTATCCTCTCTAGTTCCAAGAAAAATCCTCTCTTTATCATCTCTTTTCCTCCATTTTTCTTTGATTATTCTAAGGGAAACCGTTTACTTCAAAGATGAATTCAAAGGGCAAGTAAAGCAAGCAATCTAATCAATCAATTTAAGAGAAAATGTATGATGCTTCTTTTTTTAATTTTATAAGATTTCCTTTCAAATTCAAATAGGTTTTTATTAGTTCTTATAACAAAAACTTAAGATAATATTTCTACATACATTCATACAAAAATTTCATAAAATTTTACCATACATTTCACTAAACCGAAATATTCTTGTATAAAACCATGGGGCTTTTAATTCTATTTTCTTTATTTATGTATAATTGATATAATTGCATCAAGTTAATACGTTTCCATGCTATTTACAACAAAACCGAGAAAAATGTTGCATAAATAAAGCAAATTCCATAAAGATTTCACTCTAATTGCATCTCTACTTGTTCTAGTTGTATTCAATTGCAAATTCAATGTGATTCCATGTAATTAAAAGAAAAACTGAAATATTCCATGCAAATTTCATTTGTGCTTTGTTGACCTCACTTTTGTGAAGACCTCTTTTCTCTCTATAAAACCTTCTTAGATGCCTGGAGATGGAACTCGTCCACAGAATTTCAAACAAACTCTACATTCACTTAGGGTTTCATAAGTTTAATCCCAAATCCTCAACTACTCGTTAAAATGACGAGGGTTGAAACTGGTAGAAGCTCAAGCTGAATTTCTACAGGTGGAGGAGATCTTAGGAAACCCATAGAGCCTAGAGTCCTAGGAATCCCTGCGATGACCTATTGACAACCCCTACATCCTCTTTGTTCTGGAAGGAGCCCATTGGGTATGAGTCTAATTCCAAACTAGAGTCCTAGGAATCCCTGCGATGACCTATTGACCACCCCTACATCCTCTTTGTTCTGGAAGGTTAAAGAAAGGCTCACCTTTTGGACCAAAATCTTAAATTAAGATAAAGAAATGACTAAAACATTAAAACTTAAACCAAAAAGAAAGTTGGGTCACCACCACTAAACTTGGATCTAACCAATAGCCTTCACCAAACTTAAAGAAACCCTAAGAGCAAATAACCACTTAAATATACTAATTCAACCCTAAGCTTAAAATACTCAATACTCTTAAAGGAAATTCAAATCAAACATACTTAATACAATATTAAAATAAAATAAATTTAATAAAAATCAAACCACCAAACACTACCAAATACCACGAATCAACTTAAGCTCATATCAAAAGCACTAGGACCATCAAGTTGAATTTATATCAAACTTAATTAAAACAAATGAAATAATAAATTAAGTTAATCTAATTAGTTAGATTAGTTAATCCTGACGGGTTTAAATGGTAGGCCCAACCACCCAAAGGCAAGCCCACCATTCAAGGCCAAACAGAAAAGCCTAAGGCCTATGACCCAAGCCCAAACCTTGGAAACCAAAAAGGACCCAAAAAACCTATAGTTATCTAACATAACACAACAATCTAATCAGAAAATAATTAAATCAAATTATACTCAAGACAAACACAAAGAGATAAAATTTACACACTTAACCAAGAATGCCAACACATGACACCTAAATCTAAATCACCCAAGTTCAATCCTTGGGGGGTCAAACTCGGGTTAAAGCTGAGTCAAGCCACACAAAGCAGGCTTGCCCCAATCATCCCAAAGCCTTGCCATGCCTCCTTCTCCAATGAAGCCTCCATGGTCAAGCACACCAAAGAATGGAGAAAGCTTTCCCTTACTGCACAAAGCCACTGAAATCCCTCTGACCATTCCTTAAAGAGCCACCAGAGCATCCCATGCATGCCAAGGCCCCTCTCATGGCCTCACACGACTAGTTAAGGCCCCAACCCGAGTGCCTCAAACGAGATGAAAACTCTTTAAGTTCTCAGTTAAACCCTCTATTGTTAGCACCAACTTTGCTCCCACAGACCAAGCGGCCACCTCCCGCCAGTTCCAAGTCACCTCAACCATTCCTTAACCCTAATTTCACCTCTAAAACCCTGGGCTTTTTATGACCTTAACATCAACTTCACCAAAATGGCATTTCAACCCTTCCATTAGCTTCACAAGGTCCCAAAACCTCATCCCCAATCAAAATCCTCCTTCCCACATTATCTAACCTAGCACGACACCAACCCGAGCCCCCATTTGGCCTAGCATATACCTAGAGTCAATATTAGAGCAAATTGGAGCAAGGAGGAGGCGCACACATCCAAGGCAATCGTTTACATCAAGCCCAATTGAGGCCTCAGCTTTTGGGATAAGGTAATGACTTGAATTCCTCATGTTTGCCCTCAGTTTGGTCTTTAGTGAAGCGAAACAACAATGCATGCCCACTTAGCCGTATGGATAGGTTCAACTTACTTAGATAAAGCTATAGGATCCAAGTCCAAATGATTAGTTAATTTAAATACGGACGGATCTTTGTTCTCTGTCCCGTGGAGACGATAAATGGATGTTGTCCGTTTCTATGTATTAGAAATGGACGGCGGAGATCAATCTGAATGGTGGAAACGTGGAGAGGGTGCATCGGATCGAGGCCACTTCAGTGGCTTGCTTGGAAAGCAGAGCGGAGGACGGGTCGAACAAGTAGACGTTTGATGGCTCCAAGGATGACGTGGCGCCGAC
This sequence comes from Phalaenopsis equestris, assembly GCF_001263595.1. Lineage (NCBI taxonomy): Eukaryota > Viridiplantae > Streptophyta > Magnoliopsida > Asparagales > Orchidaceae > Phalaenopsis > Phalaenopsis equestris. The sequence goes on along the minus strand of NW_018165307.1, from coordinate 229,635 downwards.
GGGTTTAAGTAGAAAATTCAGATTTTTCAAACTAAATAAATCCTAAAACCCATTTAAACTTAAAAAAATTATATCTCTGTGAATAAGAATTATAAATATAAAATAAAAATACCTCTGAACCCAGTGAACAGAGGAGAGAATAATAAAAAAAATGAGACTAATTAACTTATATTTAATTATAAATTAATTAAATGCCCCAGATAGTTTTTTAATTATTAAAAATTAATATAAGACCTAAAATTATAAAAATTTGAGAGATTCTTCACTCTGTGATTAGAAATCTCCAATGATTTTTCCAAGGATAAAGGTCCTCCTTAACACTAAAACTCTTAAATTGCTATCAAAATTATAATTATTTCATAACATTCCTTATTAGTTTTCATTTGACAGTAAACCCACACAACAAAATTACAATTTTTATTTTTAAAAATTTTAAAATGATATTAACATATTAAGGGTAAACTTCTAAAATTGCAAATTTTGCATTTGTAGCCAAATTATCTTCTAAACTTAATTAAACATAAAAATTAACTTAAAAAATCTTAGGATTACACCCAAATGAAAACATTAAATCAAATTATTTATTAAAGAAGGTTAATTTCATATTTATTCCTTTAATTATGAAATTACCTTAATAAACAAAATTTAAAATTTAACTTAATTTTAACCCAACTTAGACTTAAGCCAACTTAAATTTATCCTATAATGTAACTTAGGTCTGACCCAACTTAGGTCTAAACCAATTTGGATCTAACTTGATTCAAATTCTAAATTCAACTTAGGTCTAACCCAATTTAGACCTAACTCAATCTAATTGGCTTTAAACTTGACTTAGGTCTAACCCAACATACACCTAACCCAACTTAACTCAAATTACAAACTTAGCTTAGGTTTAACATAACTTAGACCTAACTCAACTTAAACTTTAGTTTTAATTTTGGTCTAATTCAATTTAGACCTAACTCAACTCAAATTTTAAACTTAACTCAAGTCTAACCTAACTTAGGCTTGACTTAGACCTAATTAAACTCAAACTTTAAAAATTAACTCAAGTCTAATCTGACTTAGACTTGACTTGACCAAATCCTAACTTAACCTAAAATTTAACTCAAGTCTAACATAGCTTGGACCTAAATGAACTCAAATATTAAACTTAGCTCAAGTCTAACTCAACTTAGGCTTAACTTAACTAAATCCTAAACTTAAACTAAAACTTAACTCAAGCTTAACTTGACTTAGGTTTAACCCAACCAAATTTTAAACTTAACTCAAGACCAACCTAAATTCAAACTAAGAAAAACTTAGGTCAACCCAGCCAAACCTGGCCTAACCCAAATCAAACTTAACCAACCTGGGTCAACCTAGCCTAACCTGCGTTAACCCAAATCAAATTTAAACAAACCTAGGTCAACCTAGCCTAACTTGGGCTAACCCAAATCAAACTTAAGCAAACCTGAGTCAACCCAGCCTAACCGGGGCTAACCTAAATCAAACTCAAACAAACCTGGGTTAATCCAGCCAAAGCTGGGCTAGCCTAAATCAACTTAAATTAAACTTGGGCTAATCCAAATCAACTTAAACCAATTCAGACTAACCTAGGTTAATCTGAACCAAACTCAAAATTGACAACAGCTCAATTAAGTAAACCAAGTAAGGGAGTGTTTGACCTCTCATAAAAGAGTAAAAGCACATTTGACAAAAAAACACAATCCAAAGATAATATTGTCTGAAGTGCAAAATTTGTAATAAACATAAAAGACACAACATAAAATACACCATAAAAAACATATTTAAACTTAAACTTCAGCTATAAAACACAACCCATTTTGAGAAGGAACTTTGAAGGAGGCAACGCGGGGCTGCTAATAAAGTACATTTCAGTCATTCGTGACTAATCAAACCACAAACCCCAATGGCCATGGGATAACAGAACCATGGGATCTTGACCGGGTCATTTCAACATCAAAAAAATAAATAAAAAAATAAATAACACAATTTAATCGACTAAGAAGTCTTAAGCAACCTAAAATTTTTTACCCTCCAAATTTAAAAAAGACACTGAAACTTAAATGAAACTAATGAACAAAGTTACGAAGATCTCTTGGAAGACGCAACCCATGGTTGCTGACAAGAATCTTCCGGTTAGAATAGGCTTAATCGCCTCTCTAGACTAAGTAAGTCAGAGAACCTGACAACCCCAGGATGACAGAAAGCTATGGGTATCTTGACCGAGTTGTCCTAAATAAAAGAATAACAATTAACTTATTAATGATCAACCTAAATATGTTTAGTTCTCTTACATTAAAATAAAGGATTCTAACTTTGTTTTGTAGGGCTGATAAAGACAAAATACAATATATTGCCTTAGATTTACTTTACATGTTATCAGGGTGTGCTAACTCGATTTTGCAGGACTGCTATAACTAAAGTTGTTGTAGTAACCTAAGATCTTTTCTTTGAGTCTTCTTTTCTTTTATAGAGTTAGGAAATGTTATGGTCAATTGACTACAAACATCTGAACTATCCAAAAGAAAATGAAACATGAAGCAAATGATGAATCTCAACTAAACAATCAATGGTAGTTCGGATGATGTTAACTGACAAGTCTGCCATAGGTTAGGGTATGTACCCATACAGTCAGTTTGTCCGTATTCATTCGATAGGTCTGCCCAAATTATAGGTCGATATTTACATTGTTCTCTTTTGCCGGATTACCCAGTAAGCTCACGCAAGGACTAAACTTTCTATCTCAACTTAAACAACTTCAACTTAACTTTTCTAAATAAAACTCGTAATCAAAACTAAGCCACATAAATCGCTGCATTTAGAATCATAGAAACATCATACATCTAAACAACCTCGATTGAGACCAAATAAAATTGAGTAGAAAATTCTTTTCAATTTAGAAAATAAAACTGTAAACCCCTATAAAGATAGAGATGGATAGTGTATCATGGACCAAGTATTCCAAGAAGATCCACAATAAGATGCAAGCTGCCTCGGCATCGGCATTAAGCCCAGAAACAAAGCCTTTACCCCAAATGAAAAAAAAGAGCAAGAAAGAGGAAAGCAAAGTCAAGAGGATTGAAGACTCTCGTAGCATAGAGGTTGTTATTCCTTTTCTTTCTTCTATCTCTTCTACTCCTATTTATCCTTCTAGATTGGTTGTCTCAGATTTGGGGGAGAGAGCCCTCAATCCACTAACTCTGCATGACTTTTTCTTTGTCCCTCCGGGGTCATTTAATGCTAAGAATTTTTATTTCGGCTGCATATTATCTATTTCTAACGATGACGCTTCCAAAAACAACTAATCTGATTTCGATCTCATAGACAATTCTCAAACCGTACACAATCCTGATGGGTATAACAACGAAAACAATAATGATAATGACTATGAAAAAAGAAAATTAGAAGACAACATTGCCACATTTGATTTGCAAGGAGCGTCAATTTCCATAGAATTGGAATCATCGGACTCTGAAACAGCCTTAAGAGAGTCGGTCGATGCACCTCCAAAAGAAACTCTAGATCTGACGCAAAAGCAAGAAGAGATAGCTGAGGATAATTTGCAGAGCAGCAAATTTCTACCTCCAGAATAGCTTTTAAAGAAAAAGGAAAACAAATAATTGTTATGGGTGTGTGTTGACTACAACGTTCTAGCCTATTTGAGAAAACTACTAGCAAAATTGAGCATTTACGATGCCCTGATCCTCTCCAAGGAAATGAGGGAGTCATTAGTAAAAGCTTTCTTAGACCTCAAGATATGCTTAATTCAACTTGCTAGTACTTCCTCGGATGAGACTTATCCGTTGGAAGGACAGTCCAAGGTTACATTCTCTGATGATGATCTATTTTTGGGAACAACCGAACATCAGAGTCTGTTGTACATCTCGGTGAATATTGATAATGCCACGCTCTCAAGCATGCTTATTGACTCGAGTGCTTCTATCAACATTATGAATCTGAGAACACTCGCTTACCTGGACATTGATACCCATAGGCTGACAGTAAACAAGATGATGCTACGCGACTTTAACCAACAAGGAGAGAGTCGTGGGTTCAATTACGTTACTTTTGAAAATTAATAATTTGGTGATAACAGTAAAGTTCCATGTTATAGATTCTGAAACATCATTTACTGCCCTGCTAGATTGACCGTGGTTACATGAACACAAGATGGTTCTCTCATCACTGCACCTACGAGGGACAAGAATATTGTATCAAAGGAGATCTAAAACCGTTCTCGGTACATAAAATCAACATAGATGAAGATGTTGCATGCTATGCGACATTAAAGAGGATAGTTTTCTCCAGGAAGATGTTGATAAATGCAAAAGAAAATGAGAAAAATCAAGAAATTAAAGAAGAGGATAAAGAAGAAGAAAAGAAAATCTAAGAGTACCATGTCATGACACAACGAAAGGGTAGAGACTCCCACAAAGCTCTCATTCGAGGTCGAGGCTGTGGACGTGGATGAGGGAGAGAAAACCCAACCGTTGAAATAAAGAAAGCCTTCGAAGATCAACAACAACTTGGATTCCAGTTTCGAAAAAGAAAAAGAGAAGAAGAGAATGATGGTGGTAACTCGAGAGGAACCACAGTTCAAAACATCACTCGAAGATGAGAAGGAAAAAAAGGAATACGAGTCAGTGTGTGAAAGAGTTAATTACTATATACAAACTATTATCCTAACTCCAATTTTTTTAAATAAAATTGAGAGCTTGGTAGTCAAAGAAGAACATAGTGAATGTATGAAACACATTAAGTTCCATTTTGGGTAAATGTAAAACTAGAAGAAAATTTTTTTAAAAAATTAATGGAACTTTCTATTAAATGATATTCCCCTTATGTTCAAAAACTAGTTCAATGTGGTTTGATATCAAAAGTGTGGTCGGCAAACCAACCCTACATTTTCGAATAATTTGGAATAATAAACAACAAAACCTCAACTCAAAAGGTGTTCTATTCAGTACGATAGGACCTCTGAATGACACAAAATTTTGCATTCTTATCACTGAAGAACCCTATGTAGAATGTGTTGAAGTGTTCGATAAATCTGAAGAGCCTCTAATTGAAGATGTGCCACCAGAATTTGAGGAAGAAATCAAATCACTAATATACAAGCTAAAAGAAGTCAATTTAGGGACTGAGGAGGACCAAAGACCAACATTCATCAGCTTGCTACTCAATGATACCGAAGCAAAAGAAATAATCCAATTATTAGAAAAGTACAAATGATTGTTTCGCTTGGAGCTACGATGAGATGCCCAGGCTTGCTCCAGAAGTGACAGTCCATAAACTTGGATTAGATCAAACTGCAATCCCGGTAAAGCAAGCTCCAAGGAGATGCACATGGAGATAGAACAACAGGTCATAGCCAAGGTCAAGAAATTCATCGACGCCGGCTTTGTTCGGGAAGAGAAATATCCAACAAGGTTAGCCAACGTAGCGTCTGTAAAGAAAAAATAGCCAAATTGGAGTTTGTGTTGACATTAGAGATTTAAATAAAACATGTCCAAAAGACGAATTCCTTCTACTAATCACAGAGTTGATGGTGGATATCGTGTCAGCACACGCAATCTTCTCATTTATGGACGGACAGTTAGGCTACAACCAAATTAAAATGTCTCCAGAAAATGAGCGAAATGCAGCTTTTAGAACACTCATCAAAATTTACTGTTATAGCATAATGCCTTTTGGACTTAAGAATGCTGGTGCTACATACCAGCGGACTATGACACGAATTTTCAACGAACTCATCCACAACCAGGTCAAAGAATGCTGGTGCGACATACCAGCGGACTATGACACAAATTTTCAACGAACTCATCCACAACCAGGTCATGTTATATGAATGACTTAGCAGTTAATAGCAGACAAAAGAACGACCATATGTACGATGTGATAATCATCTTTGAACGATTACCATAATTAAATCTTAAGAAAAATCCCTTAAAGTGTGTCTTTGGTGCACATCAGGGAGATTTTTAGGATTCATTATTCGTCATCGTGGGATCAAAATTGACTCTCTTAAGATTGAAGCGATCTTAAATATGCCTCCCCCAAGGAATTTGACCCAACTACAATCTTTCCAAAGAAAGTTGACATATATAAGACGCTTCATATCTAGTTTGTCAAGTAGGTGTCAACCACTCACCAACTTAACCAAAAAGGTTGTCAAATTCGTGCGGGATGATGAATTTCAACACACTTTTGAAAGCATCAAACAATACCTAATGACACCTACTGTTTTAGCAGCTCCTATCTCGTGAAGGTCTTTAAATCTGCTACATTGCGACTTTGAACGACTCCCTCAGCATTGTTAGCCAAAATCAATGGTGAGGGTAACGAAAATGCAGTATACTATATGCATCGTCGTCTAATCCCAACCGAAATACGATATCATTTGATTGAGAGTCATTGCACAACTTTGATCTTTGTTGTTCAAAAGCTTAGGCATTACATGCTCTCTCATAAGGTGACTCTTATTTCGAGGGTCAACCCCCTACAGTACTTGATGACCTGACCGATGCTTTCTAAAAGATCGACAAGGTGGGCAATGATGCTGCTTCAATTAAACATAACCTTCATGCCTCTGCGTGTCGTCAGGGAATATATACTGGCATATTTCCTAGCGGCGCAATCAATACCGACAGGGTCACTTCTCAACGACGACCTACCCAATGAACAAATATTGGAGCTGGAAGACCTCTGCCCTTGGCATTGGGAAATGTACTTCAATGGAGCTTTGTCTGTCTACAAAAACAAAGATACAAAAACAATCATACTTGTTAAGGCGAAAGTGGGGCTGAACTTCATTACTGCAGACCAAGTGATGTTGCCACTCTCTTACCACCTGACGAGTTGTGCACAAATAACGAGGTCGAATATCAAGCGCTCATAACTGGGTTAGAACTTACGATTTTGATGAGGATCAAGGAAATAAATGTTTACAGTGATTATCAATTAGTTATTAACTAAGTTGCTAGAAGGTACAAAGTTCTAAAGCCAAGGCTTGAACAGTACTTTCACTACACATGAATCTGTTGGAACAAATTTTGAACGTTACACTTTTCAGAGTTCATAAGTAAGAAAACTGGTTAGTGGATGCTTTAGCGAAGCTTGAAACAGAGTTTTCCTATTCAGAAGTGGACCACATTCCAATCTCAATGCAAGGACAACAAGTTCTCTCACAGGTAGACATGGACAATCTTCACAAAATTGGTAATGATATAATAGTAACAGCTACCGAGGAAAGAAACGAAGACTGGCGACAGCTGCTTGTTGAATATTTGCAAACTAAAAAATTATCGGAGGATAGGTCCACAACAAACAAGATCAAGAAGCAAACATTGTCCTTCGCTTTGATAAAAAATGTCATCCATTGTAGATTTTTCGAAAATATGTGGCCACGATGTTTGAGCAAGTTTGAAGCTCAAGACATTGTTAAAGAAGTCTACCTAAGCCATTGCGGGGCATACTAATCGAAACCAAAAATGAAGAAAAATTTAAAAACTTGGATATTATTGGTCGGTAATGATGACAAACTGCTTGTAAACTGTCAAAAGATGTTACCAATGTCAGGTGCATGGAGTTGTCTTATGCCAACCTCCAAACGCATTACACCCGATGATTGTGCCGTGGTCATTTGAGTGTTGGGACACAGATATAGTGGGCTATATAGACCCTATATCCTCCAAATGGTCACAAGTTTATTTTGGCTACTACAGATTATTTCTCCAAATGGATAGAAATGATACCGCTCAGAGAGGTCAAAGCAAATCACATCTTCCAGCTCTTCAAGAATCAAATCGTCTACAGATTTGGGGTCCCTCAAAAAATAATCTTAGACAGAGTTAGGGCCTTCAGAAACACGAAAATAAACAACTTTGTTCGAAGACATGGGATAGATTGGAAATATTTGATAATCTATTATCTCAAAGCTAATGGTTTAGCTGAAGCATTCAACGAAACTATGGTTCAATTTTTGAAAATATGTTAACGAGCAACATGACGCAATGGCGCGAGCTGTTGCTAGAAGCTTCGTGGGTCTACCGTACATCGTACAAAACACAGACACAATCAACGTTGTTTGTTCTAGTGTATGGGTTTGAGGCTGTACTTCCACTTGCGGTGCAACTCCCATCTCTAAGAGTAACAATTGTTAACAGAATAACAAAAGAAGAGAATGTGAAGCTACGATTCGTAGAGCTTGACAGTTTGGAAGACAAGGCTCAACAAAACTTGATACTGTACCAGGTTAAGAAGATACAGGCACACAACAAACGAGTTCGTCCAAGAACATTCCGAGCCAGGGACTTGGTCTTGGTATTTCGAAAACCTACTCTTGCTCACCGCAAAATAGGCGGGAAGTTCGAACCAACATGAGAGGGCCCGTTCGTTGTTGAAAAGACATACTCTGGGGGAGTCTATCAACTAGACAGTTCCCAAAGAGAAAGATTTATGCCCCCGCGGGCGGTATTTGAAAAAATATTATGCAACATGAACACGCTCGTTTGTAAACTGAAAGAAAAAGAAATAAGTGTTGATATAAAGTGCCAATTTATGTTCAAACTTTCTTCTACCTCAGAGCACTTTCCCTCTCCTCAAAAGGTGAGAGGAAACAAAAACAAAATTACAAAATGAAATCTACAAAACAAATCTACAAAACAAAATTACAAACAAAATAAAATCACCAACAAAACAAAAATTATAAAAAAACAAACAGAAACAAACAAGATTTAATACTTTTTATGAAGTTGAAATCAGCACGGTGACGTTTTTTCTTGTTGTTTGCAGGAAAATATCAAACAACGGATTGGTTTTTTACTTTCCGTAGCAGTGTTTGGCTTGCCATGGACCACCGATGTGTTGTTAAGGGAGTTGTAATCTACTTTGATCTTGATCTCCTGCTCCAACCAAGACAGTAATAGCCCATGTTCGTGTTCTCAAGCCAAGCAACACACTTGTTTTTCGACCCTATGGCTCTATTTCTTCCTAAGGTTTTGTTTTCCCATCCCATGTTTTGATTGTGGTTGAGAAGATATATTCTGAACAAATAAGGCTACTTTTCTAAATTTAAAATTCTCATCTTAAAAATTCATTTGTATTTCCATTGAAGTAATAAAAATATTCTTTTCATGGAAAAATTTAGATTTTCTGAAAAGTAAATTTGTCATTCAAAAGTATTTAGGACGCAAATTTATCTTTCTTATGAGTTATTTAAATTAAAATAATCCAAGACTTATCTACTCAAAAGTTTGAGGCTATGAAATCATAGGTTTTTGGAGAGGAATGCATTCATTCATGTAGTCACTCATTTTAGTGAATATAAAGTCTTACATAGGCTAAGCAAGTAAAAGGAAGCCTGACAAGCTTATATATACATTTTTTAAATCACTAAAGCTCAAGGTTTTTGAAGAGGTTAATTGGAAAGAATTTTAATCTCTTAACTTTAAAGAAAATCTTGTAAGTTTTAAATAGAAGACTTCTTAAGAGGCTAAGTTCCCATGAGAACTTTCAAAGGAAGTCTTAAAACTTTATGAAAATATCTTCTTGAGACCTCCTTTAATAGAATATGACATCTTTCTCTCTGGCTAGTTGGATATAAGACCCTCTTTGAATGGAATCATGGATTTCCTCTAACTTACCTGTTCTCCTCTTTGGTTGGATGTAAGTCCATCAACATTCCTCTCTAAAGAGACAGAGACATGACATCAACTTCTGAGAAGAAGACTTCCTTTCATGGAATATGACATAATTTCTTCCGTTTAGTTGGATATCAAGCCCTCCTTTAATGGAATCGTGACTTTCCTCTAACTTACATGTTCTCCTCTCGATTAGGATGTAATGTCATTAATATTCTTTTCTAAAGAGACAAGGACACGACATCTACTTCTGAAGGACGGTATAAGGCCTCCTTTAATGAAATACGACATTCTCCCTCTTCAATTCTTCCTCAGTTAGCTCCCGAAGTGGATATAAGACCTCCTTATTTGGATTACGGTTTTTCCCTTCAAACTAATTGATCTTCTTTAGATGATTATTATCTAAAGAACCCCCTGACTGAAGCTTTGAGAAGCTTTGGTCTACTCAATAAATAACAATAAGCAAATGCAACAACAACACCTACAATCAAATTCATTTCAAATCTAATCTTCCTTGGACATCATTTGTCCTAAGAATCCCAAGCAAGAAATTAAACCCAAACTAAATCTTCCTTGAACATCTTTTGTCCAAGGATTATCCAGTGGAAAACTCAACATAAAACTCAACCTCCAGGCTACTAGAATACTCTGGGGACTTGATTGGCTAGCTCGATCAATGCCAATATGTGAGACATACCTATTGGGTACACCAAACATATTGGAGATCCATTTGTTGACCTCCCTTTTGTAATAAACTTTTTTCTTCTTATAGAAGTCTAGAATCTAACCTTAGGGTTTCCTAGTAGCCTTCATAGATGCTTAAAGATGAAACTCATCCACATAGAACTTCAAAACAATTCTACATTCACTTAGAGTTTCATAAGGTTAAACTCAAATCCTCAACTACTTGCTAAGATGATGAGGATTGAAACTGGTAGAAGCCCAAGCTAAATTCCTACAAGTGGAGGAGACCTTAGGCAAACCATGGAGCCTAGAGTCCTGGGAATCCCTATGACGACCTATTTCCAAATTTCTTATTTTCTCTTATGTACAACCATATTTTAGTGGTTGTACCTTTTAAGGTTATAGTCTAAAACTTATTTTTAGCAGTACAATGATGTTGTACATGGTTGTACCATGTATTTTTTTTTCATTCTATTTTTTTATTATGAAAAAACATGAATTTCATTTTCATTAAGTATAGTTTCTTAATGGAAAACGTAATGATTAGACGGTAGTAATAAATTTAACTCTCATTTTGTTTCTTTTTTATATTTTGTACAACAATTTATTACATAGTTGTACATGTGATTTTTTTGTCCAGCTCGTATATTCTTCGATAAAATCATGTTGTACAAGATTGTACCTATTATTTTTCTGTCAAGTTTTACTCTTATTAACTTCATCCCTCAATTTTGTTTATATTTTTAATGAGTTTTGAATTGAAAACGCAATTATTAGTGCAGAAGTCTTAATTTTTATTTCCATATTTCTTTTTTTCTATTATGTAAAACCTTATTTTAGCGGTTGCATCTTTTAAATTTGTAGTCTCCAACTTATTTTTAACGGTACAACAATGTTGTACATGATTATATCATGTATTTTTTCTTTTATTTTTTTGTTATGGAGAAAAATGAATTTCATTTTTATTCTGTCTAGTTTTTTAATTGAAAACACAATGATTTTGTATAGAAGCAATGATTTTTTTAACTTGCCTATTTCTTTCTTCTTAAGTATCGAGTTTTTTTTTTGTTTTATTATGAAATTTTTTTTGTTTCTTATTTTTTTTGGTACAAAAACGTTGTACTTGGTTGTACAATGTAATTTTTTTTCTGTTGTTGTGTTCTTATATAGTAACATTATCTTCATTTGCATTCTTAATAATTTTTGTTTTATTTTTAAAACGGCATATTTGTAAACTTTCAATAGAATGGCCAACAAATAAATTACATTCAAGTGGTGGCCCTCGATATTTCAAGCAATCTACGATGAATTTTCACAGGACAATCCTGAGGATGTTGCTGTTATAATAAGGAATCTACGTATTCATCACTTACTGATAGTTCCACCCATCCAACAAAACATACCACTTATTGTGCACATTCTTAAGTGCTAGAATGTTGAGAGGCGAGTTATCTTTATTGGTGACCACGAGCTAAAGTTCACTGTCAATGAAGTGACTCTTATGATTGGGTTGCCGAACAGAAGAACCGAAGTTACATGGATGAGGGAGCCTTTGTCCTAGTTCACATCCATTAATTTAAAAAATAAAAAAATAAAAATCCTAATCTTAATAAAAGTACTAGTAAATTTATTAAATTTTTTCTTTTATACTTTTTTTTTTTCTATATAATAACTATAAGGTACCTAAGAATCTTCTTTTTTTTTCTAAAGATATACATGATTTTGAAAAGTATAACAGGTCAGAGGCCATATGAAGGTTTTTGGTAGACCAATTTGGCGGCCTACTTGAGAAGTCAAAACTGCAAAAAAGTCTCTTGGCTACATAGGTGGTTGTCACACTATTGATAGTATGAATTTTTTAAGATATCATGTTTATCGGTATGATCATTATTGCTTACATGCTAATGTACTATATTTCATATATTGCAGGAATGAATTTTTGAGCATAACAATATTCTTTTTCCTACAATACCACAGGCTAGACCCTGTATAATGCAGTGGTCGAAGTTAGCGACAATGAAAAATAAGACCTGCAGTGCTCTTTATTTAAAGCTGTCAGTTGGTTAGGTAAAAACTAATGTAATAAAGTACATTAGTTTCATCTTTATAAAAGTGGATATAGACTAAAGAAAATCATTTATTTTTTCAAGTTTACGATTATTTCAAAAATATAACCATGGAAGAGTCAACATTGTTATCTGACATTTCCAATGTACATTACTCTCTAGTAGCCACCTCTTCTCCCTTCATAAGAACTCAAGAAATTCCACTTTTGGAATCTACGCCGGTGACCACAGAAGGCAATAGACATACTCCCTCTAACATAGAAAATTATAAATTGATTAAGTCTACTGAGCAAAGGCCGATAACAATTGAATCCTTAATAGATAATAAGCTTAGGTAGATGTAGATTGCCTTGAGTTGCGAGAGCATGAGAATAAGTGTTGTACAGGCCAGAATAAGATTTATTGAAGACCAAATAACTAGAGAGCATAACATATAGTCAAATCCATTAGATGTGAATAAAAGCATAAACACATCTCTCGTTGAATCAAATCCAATAAAGAAGGATTTAAACAAAGAAATAATCAGTCTTCACTCTTAAACTAAGGTTAGGGAAATGGATGATGATGTACAAAGTTGGCATGATCTTTCCTTACACTGAATCCACTAAAGTCGGCATTACAATACAAATCATAAGCTTTCTTTTCATTGTGAACAACCATGCCAAATAAATTTTCTGTAATTTGTTAATATTTCTTATGATTGGCGTCATTAATTGCCAGTTCTGATATAGGGTCCTATAAATTCAAAAAGAGAAAACTCAGTATAACCAATACACCCTGGTTGTACAAGGGATAAATCAGTCAATCCTAGCCACGAGGAAAAACAAAAGTTAAAAATTCATTCTTTCTTTATAAAAGCTTTTTTTTTTAATTTTTATTCAAAATTTTAACCAAACTCAATATTGGCGTCTTCACTTTAGTACAACCATGTTGTATCGATTGTACTGAGATAAATTAGTACATCCAATACAATATAGTTGTACAAGAGATAAATCAGTCAATCATATACATGAGGAAAAGTAAAAATTAAAAATTCATTTTTTTTATATTTAATTTTTATTTTTATTCGGATTTTTAATCAAACTCAATATTGTTGCTTCCTCTTCAGTACAACCTTATTGTATCGGTTGTACTGAGAAAAATCAATACAAACAATACAACATTGTTGTACTAGGGATAAACCAGCAAATTCGGGCCATGAGGAAAAGTACAATTAAAAAATCATTTTTTCCATATATAAATTTTTTTATTCAATTTTAACCAGACTCAACATTGCAGCATTCCCTTCAGTACAACCGAACTTCAGTACAACCGTATTGTATCAGTTGTACTGAAATAAATCAATACAACCAATACAACATGGTTGTACAAACGATAAATCAGTCGATCTTATGCACAAGGAAAGACAAAAATTTAAAAAACATTCTTTTTATATAAAATTTTTTTATTTTATTCAGATTTTTAACCAAACTCAACATTGTTGTCTTCTCTTCAGTACAACCGTGTTGTATCAATTTTATTCAGATTTTTAACCAAACTCAACATTGTTTTCTCTTCAGTACAACCGTGTTGTATCAGTCATACTGAGATAAATCAGTAAAACCAACACAACATTTTGTATAAGGGATAAATCAACAAATCATAGCCACAAGAAAAAACAAAAACTAAAAATTTACTTTTTGTATGTACAATTTTTTTTATTCAATTTTTAACCAGACTCAACAGTACTGTCTTTCCTTACGGAATAAATCAGTACAACCACATTATATTGGTTGTACTGAAATAAATCAATACAATCAACATAACATAGTTGTACGAGAGATAAATCAACCAATCATAGCCACGAGAAAAAATAAAAATTAAAAATCACTCTTTCTATATACAATTCTTTTTATTTTTATTTAGACTTTTAACCAGACTCAACTTTGCAGCATTCCCTTGAATACAACAATGTTGTATCGCTTCTACTGCGATAAAGCAATACAACCAAAACAACATGATTGTACAGGGGATAAATAAGTCAATCCTAGCCACGACGAAAAGCAAACATACAACATGGTTGTATTTAGATTTTTTTATGTCAGACACAAACAAAATTTAAGAAGAAAAAGTCAATACTTAAAAAACAATCAATAATATATACACTAAATTGATCTTCATTGCTTTCTAATTATTTTAGCTTATGTCTTCTAAATGTAAAAGTACAAACATTACGACAAGGTTGTATTCAAGGAAATGTTCAATAATATATGCAGTAATATACAAAATAAAGGTCAAAGTTTTCTATAGCAAACTTCATCTAATTTAACTAATTAAGTGGGTAAAAATATGGTTTTATATGTGCATTTCATCAGCACCCAATCAAGATGGTCTCCTTAAAATATTAAATATTACACGCATCAAATCACTCAAAATAATAAAGAAATAAAGTTTACATGTTAATAAAATAAACAAAATAACTTATTAATGAGTTCAAGTTTATAAAATCATCACCAAAAAGAGATGCATATATAACTTCAGAGTTGTTCAAGTTACAACTTTGCTTGTTCTCCATCGTCATGGATTCTTCCTGCGTTTCGGGAACAACAGCTTCTTCGTGTTGTTTCACAACAAAAAAATCTTTCAAACCTAAGCCTAAAAGGATGTATAGTTTTTTTGATTTTGTTTCTCAAATTTCTAGCGCGTTAATTTCCTAGGTTAAAATGACGCATCAATACCCTATGACGGCTCGGGCTTGGCAACACCGTTACTTAAGACGTTTCTTATGAATTCTTAATAACCAAATTATAATAAAAAATAATTGACACGTGATATTTTCGAACTGGCGTCTACACGTAACACTATGTGTGCTATCCACACGTAATAAGTTTTCCAAGTCCAGACTTGGGTAATCCCACAAATTTCAAAGTGATACGAAAATTTAGTGGACATCATAAATAGTATCCCAAAAGGAAACAATAACTCCTATAATTACTCATTAATAATATGGAAAAAAGCTACATATGGCAAAGATTAAAAATAAAAGTCTGTTAACTTAGATTAATGTAGAAGGAATAGATACCTGAAGCAAGCTAGTGGCATAAAAAATATAGCCAGACATCCTTCCTTGAGCAGTTATTCGGATTTCATTCTCTTTACAAGGCGTTTCCTCCCTTGGCTTCTCTACCATCCTATACCGATCCATATTCTCTTCTCAAAACTAAAAGAAGAATTATCAATTATTAAAAAACGACGTCAGCGCAGAAATACAAAGCGCGTCATTTTAAAATCTCAACATTTCACGCAAAAATGAATTATTTCATCGATTAGATTTAATCCCCTCTTCTAATTGATGTAAGAAAATCGAAAACCAACACAAATGGGGGTTAAAAAAAAAACTCTCCATCAAGATAATAAATGCCAAAGAGAAATCACTCCGCCATCAATCCAAATCAATCGATCTCGCCATAAAAATGAAACAAACAATCCACGAAGCCAATTGAAGAAGGACAAGAGTGTAAAATCCGAAGTAGACCACAATTAAAAGATGGAATTGAGCGATGCCTCATGCAATGAGACCAATGAGGAAAGAAAAGATGAAGAGTAGGCATCTAATAGAACAAAGTCTGGTGCCTTGCCTTGCTCCTCCCTGTAGCTATTGCTCCACACCGCTTCTCTACCTGAATTCTCCTCCTGCAATCCGCTTCGGTATATAAATGGGCGCCGAAGCGAACTGGTCTTCTTCAGGCTAGGGTTCGTTTCATCTGAACCCAACAGCCTAACAGATAAATTACGCATTTGTCGCGGCGGGAAATTGACAACGAGACGATTTCCGCTAGAGTGAGGAACGGAGAATCGCAGTGATGTGCAGGTACGCGCGAAACTCAGAATCATACAAAGATTTTTAGAAGTTTATCATTTAAATTAAAAAGCATGTTGGTGTTTATATTATTAAAACTTGAAACCTTTTATAATGGTACTTAAATGAAGGCTCCAACAACCTCTTGCCTCATGAAGAGAGAAAGAAAAGAAAAATAAAATAAAATTATTCTTCTTTTAATCAAATATTAGATTGTTATGTTATGTCACACTTTATTTTTTCTCTTTTTTTCTCTTTATTCCTCTCATTCGTCCAAAGGTTTATATCTGGGGTGTGATCCAAAAGATATTTTTGGTTTTAATATCCCAAAAAGGTGCATTGAGTGTGAAATCATTCCATCAACAAGAAGAGGAGCGTGCAACAAGAGAGGAACTCACTTGAGAGAAACTTCAAACATGGAGTCTATAAGAGAATTTGTGTAGCAACAAATTCAGGAACTTTGAGACGAAATTGTGGGGCAAATAATAGAATTGACACACACAATATTCAAGGGAAAGCACAAACCTCAAAAACCGAACCCTTGAGGAGAACCTGAACCTCAAGGCCATTGAACAACTCTATGGGCAGAAAGAGTTGAAGATCCTAGTACCTGGATAATGTTGGGTCAACACTGAGGGCCAGACCATGATTTTGGATGAATAGATGTATACCGACAGTTGGAGAATGCTTTCTCCCAAAATATTTCTAATGCTGAATCCCCATAGATTCCTACAATGGTAGGAGCGAACAAGCCAACCACTGAACATCTTTTATGTCGCTTGTATCTTTCTCAAAATCTCTGACGCATTGAAGTGTTGGTTATTCTATACCATGTGAGGGATTCAACCCTTACGTGGTTTAATGGGCTCCCAACAGGAGTTATTACCTCCATTGATGACTTGAAGAAGTTGTTCACAAAGCAACCTCGCAATGATTCATAGACCAGCGACATGTCAAATAGAGGCTGAACGAGAGTCTTCGAGCATATATCACTCGCTTCCAAAAAGAAATACTAGAAGTATGGAATTTTGAGCCCACAACATCACAGGCCACCCTGACACAAAAGCTAAGCAAATAATTTAAGTATTTTTTTAGGTTTAGGTCAACCCAATAGTCTAGTTGAACTCTTGGAGTTAGTCAACAACCACATCACAGTAAAGAAGTATTTTCACCCTCCTTATAAAAAATGTGATCAATCTGATCATCGTTCGCAGAATGAGGGCTCACAAAATGTGGGTGAAGGTTGAAGGATGACCCACGATCCAAACATAAAGACATACAACTGCCTCATGGCAATAAAGAGGCTGATACAAACTATCAAAGGTAGAGTCAACATCCTTTGCTCAGTCGGATGCTGAAATGTCAAACATCTCAAATCAACATACCATGTCATTGCCTCAACATTAATCCATTTTCCCCACTAATAAACCAGAAGATGAGAACATTGACCATGACTTTGGTCTGACTGATCTAAGAAGAAGTATAGAAGCTCAAGGAGGAGAGTAACATCTAGGAGAAGCAATACCCAACCTAGGTCTCCATTATGGTCATGGTACAAAAATTGAACAACTAGTGAAGGATGTGCATGGACTTTACAATTACCTCTTATCAAGGATTGACGCTTTAGTGGATTCAGCTATTAGTCATTCAACAATAAGCTTCTTGAATGCTTTCTTTGATTATCATCATGTTGGCATAAATTTTTGATTTTACAAGTGTAGAGTGTCCACCTACATGACTCAAGATGGTCTACGGTTTGTCTGTAGCATCTGATAGCTCAAGAAACCCACCCAGGACCTTCTAGCACTTGTTTGGGGCACGTAGCTAGGTTTTGTGGTGATTCATCCCTACCCGAAAAAATTTCCTTTAGGAGGCTAATCCCGACTGTTTATATGCAACAGTATAACAATGTATGCAATTATATTCTTCACTTTATATTCTTATGCAATTATATTCTTCACTTATCTTTCCTACTTTGCAACATCACCAAAAACTTGATCCTGAGAAAATAAGAAATTAACTTTTTAATTTACATATATATTTATTATATATTGGGATACTACTCATGTATACGTATCGTTATCAAGTAATATAGAACTTTTTCATTAAGCCCCAAATATTGAACCCACAAGGAGTGTTACAATATGCACTATTAATCAACAAACTTTCTATTTTAAAAAGACAATTACTTTAACTATAGATATTTTCACAGTAGGTAAAATATTTTTACAGTAAATATTTTTACAGTAATTAAAATTCAATTATTTTTGATATTTTTGATATTTTAACAAAATAGAAACAACTTCTACATATAACTTGAGTTTATGCGAAAGAAAAACACTGAATATGAAATATCTTTCTCTTTATCATGAATCAGTAGAAGTATAGGAATTCTGTTGTGGAGTTATTCAAATTGTGTTGTGTCAAATAGGAGCAATATTATTCTTTACCCTTACTAGAGATGCTATAAAAAATATTGGCTAATTTAAATTTTGAATAGTTCTGAAGACCGACTAAGCAGGGAAGATACCAGCTCTCACTCTAGAGTTCCCTCGATTCCCTCCACCTAGGGGCTAACATCTCGTATCAGAACCTAAAA
>NW_018165307.1:198783-210753 GCF_001263595.1 Phalaenopsis equestris | reverse complement strand
CTACACCCTTCAAAGATTATTTTCCTATTTATTTGCACTAAATCATATGAATTACATTCTTATTCATACAACCTCATGTGATCTTTTTCCAATTGTTGACTGAGACAATAACTCCAAGTTCATACATGTTCTCACAACAAATTTTAAAATCTAGATGGGCCAGATCAAGAAGTAAATGAAGTACATGGAATTAAATCATCACAACTTCTTCCTTCCAACATTAAAGATTATCACAACTTCTTCCAACATTAAAGATTAATACTCTCCATAACTTCTATTTACTTATCATTTTAAGGAGCATTTTAAGGAGAAAGATAAAGAAATCATTGTCAAACCAACAAGAAGTCTCGATTAAAACTAAAAATAGTTTAAAAACAAAGATATTAGCTTATCTGAAATCTTCCACCAAACTCTTAAAGTTCCTTTGAATCTCTTCTCTCTTACAACACTCTTAACTCTCACAATAAAACTAAAAATAAAAATGATAAAGTAAATTTGTGGTTCTTGAAAAATCTCTCCAAAAGTTTCTCCATGAACTATTTCAAGAACTTCTCAAGACTTCCCCCTTTTTTTCTCCCAACTTCCTTCTTTTATAATTTTCTAAAAAGTGCCTTGGTATCTCTTCAAAATGTGTCCAAATTTGATGTATTTTCTAAGGGATGCCTCCTTTCACAAGTCTTTTAACCATATTTTTGTTTCTGGTGGTCATCCCTCTTTAGCCAATAGATGCCTCAAATGTCCCTTCAAAATTTGACAAAATGAATTAACCCATCAAATAACTGCCTCTGGCGCTTAAGCGCGGGACCTCTAGTGCTTAGGCTCGGCCTTCTCTGTTTCACCGACGCTTAAGCGTCGGACTTGGCGCTTAGGCGCCAAAACACTTTTGCACCATTTTTGCATTTTTGCTCTAAATTTGATCCTTTTTTACTCCTAGCATTTTTCACTTTTTTACTTCTACCTGAAAGAAAAACACACAAATACCTTCAATTAGAGAGCAATATCTTAAGAATAGGTATAAAAAAGTGTCTAAAAATACTATATATTTTAGATGTATCAAAATCCCTCAAACTTAAATTATTACTTGTCCTCAAATGACACTTCAATCTTTAAAAATTAAATAAGTATAATATGTATATGAGTTTCTTTAGGAGTTACTAATATTTAGATTTAGAAATATAGTATTCCAATTTAGAAAAATATTTAGTAAATGAAACCAACTTAAAGTTTAGAAATTTTTAATGTTAAGAAATATGAAAATATGAGTGCCTATCTAATTCAAAAAATATTGTAGATTTTCCAAATATAGAATTTAGTCATTTTAATATCTCCACTTAAAAAAAGTTTATTAAGAATAGTTTTACTTACTATATTATATCCTTAAGCTTAAGAGTTTCTCAAGTCTTATACTTTAAAAAGATCAAATGTGGAACCAATTTTTGATTTGACACTAATCCTCAAGCTTTTTCTCCCTTATTTTTTTTCTTTTTCTTTTTCTTTTTTCTTCCTCAGGAAAGGATTACTATATATGAATAGCCCTTTTATAGTTTTGAATTCCACTTCTCCTTTCCTAAAGCAAAATCCTGATATAAATCTTTTTACTTATAAATATAATAATAGTTTTGAAAATTATTTTGAATAATAAAAATTTAAGTTTTAAAAATAAAAGTCTAAATTTATAAATTTTTCAAAAATACAATTTTTCTTAATAAAGATAGTTACACTATATTTAACATTTTCTACACTAAAAATTTTTAACTAAAAGTTTTTCTTCATTACTATGAATATTAACTAAATTTTCTTACTTATTTCTATAATCAAATTTTACTTCCCTAATATAACTCCATATACATGGTCATTTTTCTTTTCAAATCAAATTCACCTGTAGCACATTTGAGAACAAATAAAATTCAAGTTTTGAAAATATTTTTTATCCCCCCCCCCAACTTAAATTTTTAACAAGATTAAACAGTTTAGCAGCAGATACATATAAGCAAGAATAAAAATTGAAATAGGAGTAAAATTAATTTTTGATCAAATTTATATCATTTTAATTTAAATTCAACATGTAGAGATTCATTAGACTTCTAAGTAGTGGATACAGACATAAAAAAAAACAAACACACTAACTTTGATTTCACAGTCTAAACATAAAAACAAACACACTAATAAGATAAAAGAAAAATACAGGATAACAATTTTCTGAAATTAAAGTTTAAAATTAAAGCTAGCAAGATTTTCAACTTTCAAAAGACATAGAAATAAGTTCAATCCTAACTAACTAAAACACATTACTCAACACACAACAACAATTACTACCATAGAATTTAAAACAAAATACTAACAAAACACAAACATCACAATAACAATTAAACAAAAAATCCAACACATCACATAGTCCAAACAAGTACACAAAATCAAATGTCTCAAGTTCACACTACGTAGTATATCACATACTACAAATATAAAAATAACTTAAACCTCCTCCTCATCATCTGAATTACCGTTGTTCCAGACATCTGTAGGGACATAACCAGGGTATCTTGGATATGAAGAAAATTCCACTCCTTGGTACCCCTAATGAGGCTTTCCAAAGATGAGTGAGATTTCTCCTCATAATCACTATGCCTTCTAGCATACTGATCTTGACTTACTGTTTATGTGCCCAATATAACAATGTCCTTGATGATATTTTTTTACTTATGTTTCCTTATTTTACAACAGAAGAAAAAACTTGATCATTGAGAAAATAATAATTTATCTTTTTAATTTATATATATATATTGGGATATTACACAAGTATACGTATCGTTATCAAGTAATATAGGGCTTTTTAATTAAGACCTGAATATCGAACCCACGGGAAAATTTACAATATGCACAATTGATCAACAAACTTTCTATTTCAAAAAGACAATTACTTAAACTATAAATATTTTTATACTAATAAAAATTCAAATTTTTTTGGTATTTTTAAGATTTTGACAAAAATAGTAATAGCTTCTAAAGATAACTTGAGTTTACGTAAAAGAAAAGCACTTAATATGAAAATATCTTTCTCCTTATCATGAGTCAATAATAAGTATAGGATTTCTGTTGTGGAAGTATGCAAATTGTGTTGTTCCAAATAGGAGCAATATTATTCTTTACCCTTACCAGAGATGCTATAAAGAACATTGGCTAATTTAAAGTTTGAATAGTTCTGAAGACCAGCTAGGCAGGGAAGATACTAGCTCTCACTCTAGAGTTCCCTCGATTCCCTCCACTTGGGGGCTAACATCTTGTATCAGAACCTAAAATAACAAATTAAGTTGGGAGCTTTAACCTGTCACTTTAAAGTTCTATAACTTTATACACTTCAAAGATTATTTCAATATTTATTCGCACTAAATCATATGAATTACAATCTCATTCATACAACCTCATGTGATTCTTTCCAATTGTTGACTGAGACAATACTAGCCCAGTTCTTACATGTTCTCACATCAAATTTTAACATCTTGATAGACCAAATCAAGAAGTAAATGAAGTGCATGACATTAAATCATCACAAATTCTTCCAACATTATAGACTAATACTCTCCACAACTTCCATCAACACTTTAATTACTTATCATTTTAAGGAGAAAGATAAATAAAACTACTCAGAATTCATAGAGAAAACAAAATCACACTTTAGTTTAAAAGTAGAAATCATTGTCAAACCAACAAGAAGTCTCGATTAAAACCAAAAATAGTTTAAAACTAAAGATAAAAACTTATCTCAAATCCTCCACCAAACTCTTGAAGTTCCTTTGAATCTCTTCTCTTTTACAACACTCTTAACTCACACAATAAAACTAAAAACAAAAAGAATAAAGTAAATTTGTGGTGCCTGAAAATCTCTCCAAACTATCTTAAGAATTTCTAAGAACTCCCTTTTTTTAGCACACTTAAAAAAGTCTCAACTTCCTTCTTTTATAAATCTCCAAGAGGTGCCTTGGTAACTCTTCAAAATGTGTTCCAATTCAATGTTTTTTCCAAAGGATGCCTCCTTTCACAAGTCCTTTACTAATATTTTCACTTTTAGTGGTCATAACCACCCTCTTTAGCCAATTAGTACCTCAAATGTCTCTTCAAAATTTAGAAAAATGAATTAAACCGTCAAATAACTGCCACTGGCACTTAAGCGCGGGACCTCTGGCGCTTAGGCACGACTACTCTCTATGTTTAATTGAAGCATAAGCGCCAGTCCTGGGTGCTTAGGTGCTTCAGTTCATTTTCACACAATATTCATTTTTGCTCCAAATTTGACCATTTTTCACTCATTTCACCATTTTTTATTTATTTGATTATAGCTAAAAGAAAAATACACAAATATCTTTTATTAAAGTGAAGTATCTTTAAAATAGGTGTAAAAATGTGTCTAAAAACACTATATATTTTAGGTGTATAACATACCCATCAATATGTTCTACAAAATGCTCTAGATTTTGAACCTTATCTGCGGTATAATTAATATTATCCATCATCCTCTTCAATAATTGATCTGTAGTTTCAGTAGACTCAACTCTAGAAATAGATGCTCACGAGGTAGATAGTCTCAATGTAGAAGCAGCAGAAGTGGATGCAGCAGACTTCAACATTCCATAACTTCTCAAAAATCCTCCTCTCTAACCAAAAATAGAGTGTTCAGAATACGATTTCACATTTACACTTGTAATTAACTTTAGAGGCAACATCACTTCTTCTCAAATATCATATCTCACACCAGCCTACTCACACAAAAAAAAGCTCAAGGAAGCAAATCCTAAACCTGCAGTAGTAGCGGCAGTGGAAAAACTGATGATAGTCTGGTAAATCAAAGCTTCAATATTGATAAGCTTGCCTTCCTTAATACAATAATTCAACGTTTCTCCATCCCTCGTAACTTCACTAAGATGATATTTCAGCAACAGACAAGCTGAAATAAAGTAGTGGCACGCCTTCGATGGTGCACTTAAATTTGAAGTGGAAAAGTTGACTCTCCTCTCATTTATAATTTTCCAGAGTCCCCTTTTAACAGTCAAATATGAAATAATCTTGTCTAGTTCCATCTCATTTGGACTATAGTTTGCATAAAAACATAAAGTATCAGACAGTAAATGGTAGAACATATTGATTACCTCCAGTGAAAAATGTACCAATTTGCCTCTGACCATGACTAGATCCTGTTCTACCTCAGGAAGGTTTGCATAAAACTCCCGTACTGCAGATATCACAGCCACAACAGAAAAATAACAGAATCATTCCTATTGTTGGCGAACGATCCACTCTTTTATGGATCCAATTGGATTTTTAAAACACTTCTCAAGAATCAATTTTTGTGACTGTAGAGCGCACTATATCTGTCCTGAGCTTTTGAACTCACAAACTTGCTTGAATCAAAGTGGGTCTTTCCCTGGGTCTGAATCAAAGTGGGTCTTTCCCTTACTCCTCTTCATTCTTGGGGCTATTCTATAAATTTCACAAAATTCCACAATAACTTCAAAAGTTAAGTATGATCGACTAAACTTAACTCCTATAAGCTTAAACCTTAACTCCTATAAGCTCTAAACTTAACTCCTATAAGCTTAAACTACACTTTCTATGCAATTTCTATAGATTTTTCTTCACTTTTCACCATGAATAGTGATTTTTGGGGTTTTCCAAATGTACTCAAAACACATGGTGAAAATCCAGAATTTTTACATAGAAGTGAAGCTCTTACCTTAAGAAATCCAAATCTAGCAAATTTGGCTCAAATCCACCAAGAAATCTCTACGAAAAGGTTTGCCCTAACTTTAAAATTGCGAACACGAGAGGAAGAAGACTACGACAGCAGTAAAAATGGCAATTTTTGGGGTTATTTTTCACCTTTAACTGTTCGCAAACTGATTTTCGTGAACCGGCACTTAAGCGCGGATAAGTGGAGCTTAGACTCCTGCCACTCGGGTTACATCTCGCTTAAGTACGAGAATGTGGCGCTTAGGCTCCAGTGCACTATTTTTGATATTTTTGAACTTAAGTAAAATACACTATTAGCCTAAGTATACCACCCCTAAATGGTCTCACAACACTTAAATGACTATTTTCCTCTTCTCTAACTCTCCTCTCTCTCAGAATTCTCCAATATAACTAATTCAATTCGAGGCTAAAATAACACAAATTTTCACACAAATAAACACATATATTCATTTACAAACTATTACAAGCAACATTCAACACATAATTCTCATTCCAAAGTGTCTTGGATGAGGAAATTTTCCTAAATACAAACACTAAACAAACATATTCAATTAAACGCATAAAAGACAGAAACAATAAAAACAAGATTTAACACTAACACATGAAAACAATGAATCTTAAAAAATAAACTCTAACACTGAATTTAATTCTATTCTTCATTTGTTGGAACAAATTCCTGTCTTTCATTAGTTTCTCCTTCGACATTCAGAATATAGAGTTGATAAAACGGACGATGGTGATAAACTCTGATAAAATCTTCTTCAATCCATTTCTGCTTAAGATAAATCGCCTTATCCTCTTCCTCTATATAAATAGTATGGCTAAATTGAATTTTTAATTGCCATCCAATATGCTCTAGATGTGCATGCTCTAGATGTGCCAATATGCTCTAGATGTGCAATAACTTCATTTACCTTTGTCTCAAGTAAAGCAACACTAGTCTCAATTTTGTTGTTCTTTTCCGCTATTCCTTCAATACTAACGGCTAAGAAACCGTTATACATCTCTTGTGCACTTTGATTGTGCACTTCCGTTATACATCTCTTGTGCACTTTGACTAATGAATTTCTTCCTCGTGGCCTCTTCCTTTTTCTTCAAATCCATCTCCCATGAAGACATTTTCTCAAAATCTCTCTCTTTCTCTTAGACTTTTAGGGTTAAAAATGCTTCTGGGGTGAAATTCCATCACAAAACCCTTCTATTTAGAGGCCTAAATCCTTCAAATAACTTCTAGGCATGTGCTAAAACTATGATGGAATGTTTAAGTTAACCAATTGGCTGTTAAAGCTTCTATAAATTTAATTTCTCACATGGTTTTTAACATTTTCGCTTAAGCGCCGAATGTTGGCGCTCAAGCTCCAGTGCTCAATTTTGCAACAGTCAATTTAACGTCCAAATACTCATTCTAACATGTCTAGATCACTAAATAAAGTCTTAAAATCATTACTAACATATAATAGTCTCAAAAATACAACCCCAAATTTTCTTAATCACACACAAACAACAATAAAAGCCAAAAACACACTGATAACTATGGGTTGCCTCCCACAAAGCGCTTGGTTATACGTCGTCAGCCTGACGTAACCAGTGCTTATTATGGTTGACGCAACATCATTCGATCGCTCCATAAGGATAAACTTTCATCACAACAAATGGGCCCATCTACTTGGACTTAAGTTTGCCTAGAAATAATCTTAACAATGCATTATATAGCAAAACTTGTTGCCCTAACTGAAAATTTTTAGTAAGAATCCTTCGATCATGCCACATCTTCATCTTTTCTTTGTAAATCTTAACACTCTAATAAGACTCATTCATTATCTCTTCAAGCTCATTTAATAACAATAATCTTTTCTCACCAGTATCTTTCAAATTATAATTGAACCCCTTAATCACCCAATATATTTTTTGCTCAAGTTCAACTGGTAGGTGATAAGCTTTCCCAAATATTAGCCTATATGGGGACATTCTTATAAGAGTTTTGTATGCAGTCCTATAAGGCCACAAAGCATAGTCAAGTTTGACTGACCAATTTATTTTTGTTGGATTCACAGATTTTTCCATAATTTTTTAATTTCCCGATTGAATAGTTCAGCCGAAGCACTTGTTTGAGGATGATAAGCAGTAACAATTCTATGGTTTATATGATGTTCTATATGATATTTCTTTAATAATTTCTCCATTATACCATTTCTAAAATGACTTCCCCCATTAGTTATGATAACTCTCGACATCCCAAATCTATAAAATATATTCATTTTCAAAAATTTTGCAACACTTTGAGCATCACATCGAGGTAAAGCAACAGCTTCTATCCATTTGGATACATAGTCCACTGCTAACAATATATATATAAATTTCTGAAAGATAGTATAAATGGTCCCATGAAATCTAATCCCAAACATCAAATATTTCAACTCCTAGCATATAATTGAGGGGCATCTCATTTATCCTAGAAATATTGCCTACTTGTTCACATCTATCACAAGTTTTGATATAAGCGTTAACATCTCTAAGGATAGTAGGCCAATAAAATCCAGATTATAAAATTTTATATGTTATTTTATCAACTCCAAAATGTCCCCCAAATTAAGAATTATGATATTTTTTGATAATTTCATATATTTGTTCTAAAGGTACACATCATCAAATAATCATATATTTTCCTTGTTTATTAAAAAAATGGGTCATCCCAAAAATAAGTCTTAACTTTAGATATAAATTTCCTCTTATGTTGGTATGTCATTTCATAGGATATAATATCACTTACAAGAAAGTTCACAATGTTAGCATACCACGAAACACGCCACTCGTTAATATTGAACAGTTTTTTATCTGGAAAATGTTCATTAATTTCTTTTTCAAAATAGAGTGGTTTTTCTAACTCAAGTCTGGACAAATGATCAATAATTTGATTTTCATTCCCCTTCCTATCTACTATTTTAAAGTAAATTCTTGCAAAAGAAGAATCCATCTTATAAGTCTTGGTTTAGCATCCTTCTTTTTCACAGAATGATCTGTATACACTACACATTTAGTTCCAATTAAATATGATCTAAATTTATTAAAGGCATATACTATTGCTAAAAACTCCTTTTCAGTTATTAAATAATTAATTTGGGTTTCATTAAGAGTTTTAATAGCATAGTAAATTACTTTGAAAATTTTATCATCTTTGCCCTAAAACACCTCCAATAGCATAGCCACTAGCATTACACATCAATTCAAAAAGTTTTCACAATCTGGTAAAACTATAATTAGTGCAGTAATTAATTTTTCTCTTAATAACTCAAAAGCTTTTAGGCACTCTTCATCAAAATTGAAAATTGCATCTTTCTCTAGTAAATGGCATAAAGGCTTAGCAATTTTTGAAAAGTCTTTAATATATCGTCTGTAGAATCCAACATGTCCTAAAAACTCCTAATTTCCCTTACATTTTTTGGATAAGGTAAATTAGTTATCACTTGAATTTTAACTGGATCTACTTCCATACCATTTTTTGATATTTGATGTCTTAATATAATTCCTTCTGCTACCATAAATTGATTTTTTTCCTAATTAAGGACTAAATTTGTTTCTTCACAACGCTTAAGAAATTTTGATAAATGTTCTAAACATTAGTCAAATGAAGTTCCAAACACTGAAAAATTATCCATAAACACTTCAATGCCTTTTTTAATTTAATAAAAGTATTTATGCCAAGCTAGTCTATCCAGCATTTGATCTAGAAAGGGTAACGAAAAATGATCTTTCCTGGTGGTAAGATTTAATTTTCTATAATCAATGCATATTCACTACCCTGTAACTTGTTTAGTTGGTATTAATTCATTATGTTCATTCACAGTCACAGTTACTCCTTTTTTTCTAGGAACACAGTGAATTAGACTAACTCATGCACTATATGAAATAGGGTCGATAGTTCTAGCATCTAACCACTTTAAAATTTCTTTCTTTATAACTTCTTTCATAACAGGATTCAATCTTTATCAAGGATCAGCCCTGGGTTTGTAGTTCTCTTCCATATAAATTATATGCATACAAATTGAAGGACTGATTCCTTTAACACCAGCTATGGTCCATCCAAAGGCTTTCTTAAAATTTTTCAAAATTTTTATCAATCTTATTTCTTCTTCCATCATTAACTTTGAGAAAATTATAGCCGGTAAAGTTAGATGAATCACCTAAAAAGACATATTTTAAATGATCAGGAAGTAACTTGAACTCAAGTTCTGGAGGTTTTTCTATTGATGGACAAAATCATTTATCTTTTTCTATCGTGTCCAAAATTTCAAAACTTTCTCGAACATAGTTTGAATCTTCCTTAAAAAGATCTTCACATTGATCTAATTCCTCTTCTTGCTCGTGTTTCAAAACTTTTACTTCAGATTTTTCTTCATAATTAGTTTTGAAATGACATTCACTCAGATATATTATAAAATCCATTTTATAGCATTCATCATCTGTACCTTTTGCAGGATATTTTATTTATCTTGAAATGTTAAAAGTAACAGTTTGATCATTGACGCGCATAGTTAATTCCCCTTTCTGCACATCTATCATTGCTCTTATTATGACCAGGAAAGGTTTCCCCAAAATGATAGGTATCTCTTTATCTTCCTCCATATCCAAAACAATGAAATCAACAGGAAAGATTAATTGATCCACTTTCACTAGGACATCTTCTATAACTCCTATAGGGTACGTTATTGAACGATCTATTAACTGTCGTTAAGTGCAACAGTCTCATTATCTTTAAACTTCCTTTTCCTGTTGAGAATATCCTTCATAAACTTTACATAGCTTGGCATTTGTTCTAAGACTTCAACAAATGGAATATTAATTGTAAGCTTCTTAAAAATTTTCAAAAATTTTGAAATTTGCTTATTTAACTTCTATTGACAAAGTCTCCGAGGAAATGGAGGTGGTGGTTTTTTCAAATCAATTTTTAGCGAAGAAATAGGTCTTTTAGAATCTTTTGGAGCATCCTCTTTTGATTCTTCAATTTCTTCTCTCTTTACTTTAGCTTCTTTTTGAACCCTACCTTTCAACTCTCTTCCGCTTCTAAGTTGAATGGCTTTTACTTGCTCTTTATTCTGGTCTTTCAAATTTGTTTTAGTATTAATAGGAAGTGTTCCTTAGGATCTATTACTTAATGAATTTGTAATTTGTCCAAGTTAATTCTCAATATTTCTAATTGTAGCTCCTTGACTTTGTAACTGATTCCCCATTTGTAACACCACTTCTTCTATAGACAACTTCTTCTCCTTAAATTGTGGATTACTGTTGAAACTTGGAGGATAAATAGATCTATAATTAGTATTCCCTTGGTTGTTCCAATTTCCCAATGGGTTTACTTGATTGTTCCCTCATTGCTGATTATTACCACCCGTAGTATTATTCCAATTGAAGTTGGGATGGTTCTTCCAACCTGAATTATAATAATTAGAATATTGGTCATTCTACTTGTTATTTATGACATTCAAAGTTTCTAATGATGATTGAGAATCTACCATTTTTTTCTAATGAATTCTCTTCAATCATAGAAATTGGTTGAGAAAAATTCATTCCAAATTGGTCTAACTTCCTTGAAATTGTAGCAACTTGATTTGCTAATATAGTAAATGCATAAAATTCATGAATATTGGTTACTTTATTTAATTGGCTAATTTATTAGGATTTACCCTCTCAGAAGGCTATTAAAAATTATTGGTAGTTATTTCTTTAATTAAAGCATAAGCTTCATGAAATGGTTTTGACATCAATGAACCACCAACAACGTCATGGATAATAGATCTAAGAGATCCAGCTAATCCATTATAAAAAGTTTGAATTATTAACCAACCTTGTATAACATGGTGTGGAAACTTTCTTAAGAGTTTTTTAAATTGTTCCCATGCTTCATAAATAGATTCCCCTTCAAACTGATTAAATGATGTAATATCATTTCTAAGTTTCATAGTTTTTTATGGTGGAAAATATTTAGCAAGAAATTTTTGTACTAAATCACCCCAAGTTTTGATAAATTCAGATGCTAATGAATTCAACACATCTTAACTTTATCCCTCAGCGAGAAAGGAAATAACCTAAGTCTTATGGCATCATCTGATACACCATCGTATTTAAATGTAGTGCACAATTCTAAAAAATTAGCAAGATGTAAATTTGGATTTTCAGTTGGTGATCCCCCAAACTGATTATTTGATATCATTTGGATAATAGCAGGTTTAA
>NW_018165307.1:198261-198765 GCF_001263595.1 Phalaenopsis equestris | reverse complement strand
ATGGAGTTGATGTAGTGTAGGGTTGACATAATCTCGTAAAGGTCTAAATTCTTGATGAATTCCAGTATTTTGATCATTTTGGTTTGCCATTTCGGTAAATTTTTTTAGATTTTTTAAAACTTTTATTTTTTTTTTGTTTTTTCTGATTTTCTTAACCGTTCTCTCTAATTTGGAATCATAGGGCACTAGTCCTTCAGAACCTGAACTACGTATACACTAAAATAAAATAAAATAAAACACAAAAAATAAAATACTATAATATGATATTCCTACAATAACTCTTAAATTTTAAATAAGACTTTCTAAAATAAAAATTTGCTTTCAATCAATCTCCACGGCAACGACGCTAGAAACTTGATCCTTGCTGTTTATATGCAACAATATAACAATGTATGCAATTATATTCTTCACTTATGTTTCCTACTTTGCAACAACACCAAAAACGTGATCCTGAGAAAATAAGAATTTAACTTTTTAATATATATATATATATATATAGGGATA